>NW_008660862.1:35629-60795 GCF_000695815.1 Acanthisitta chloris
TGCTCCACCCTCTCACCTCATTTCAGCTGTTTCAGCAGAGATGTGCCAGTTTCTGCCTGCTAAGATTTGGCCCAATAAGATTATTGCCCCCGAAGGGAGAGTAGGTCTGGAGGATCAGGCTATGCTGGTATAAAACAAATGAGTGATAAGTTGGGTAACTTCCAAGCAATAAATCTCCAGCACCAGACAGCATCCAGACAAGCATTCTCAGTACAATAAAGAGCAGAGTGTCTGAAGATCCCAGCAGATATCAGAGCCTCTGGGGCCTTAACCTTGTCAGTGCAGGCCAGAAGTTAGCTGGACTTGTGGCATTGGGATGGAACAGTTTATAAGCCCTATAAAACCATGAAGTCACCACAGAGGCAACATGGTGTTATAGAGAAGAAAAAGACCAAACCAACAAAAATAAACAAGAACAGATAAGTGTATCTTGCTAAGACTCTGGCTCTGTGTTTTTCTACCAGTGACACTGGTTTCAGTATCCCCATCCTTATTTCTGCCCTTGCATCTTCTCAAGTAGATGTAGATACATCACACTCTGAATCAAACCAAGGAGCCACTCCTACTGGAGAACTCAGGTTTTTGGCAGGTTATTTTCAGCTTGGATCAATTCCCTGATCCAGGGCACTTTACAGCATAGGCTTTTTTTTTTTTTTTCCTGGCAAAACTGAAGCAGAGCACAGGGGCAGAAAGGAGCTGCTCACATGCAAGGGGAAGGCAGCACTTAGTAAATTGCTCTTGAGATTTCTTTGGGCAAACATGTTAATTCCTAAAAGAGAGATGGGGTAGAAAAGGTACCAGGATCATACAAACAGCTTTTATAAAGCTGCTCAAAAGAGCATTTCTCAGATATACATTCACTCTCTGTAGGTAAAAGCACAACAAGATTTGAATGACATAAATAATAAAGATGCACAGCAAACACAGAGGACACAAACAGTTATCCCAACATTTGTTCAGAGATGATCAGTGTGCTTTCTCTGTGGAAGACCACTTGTTATATTTATTTCCTATGATGCATTCCTTCACTGCCAAAGGATTAAAGCAGGGAAATCTTTGGTCTCTAACAGCATATTTAACATTTGCTGCTGACTACCCTGATTTTTAAGAAGGCTGTCTCTGGCTCATACTTCTCAGTGTTCCTCAGTGCCTCTTGTTCTCACAGCCGTGGCACTGAGCAGGCTGAAGTAGGTACCCAAGCTCCCCCCAGCCATTCCAATTGCTGGCATCTGCTCTGTCATGTGCAGCTTTTCAGTATGATAATAAGCAATTAGCCAGGCATTTACAAACAGAGATGGAAGATTTGTACATAGTGCAAGATTTTCTGCTGAAAGCACCAATAAATACTACAGGGATGGTAACAGCCCAGGTACCTGACTCTCCAAATGTTCCAACCTGCAACAGAAAGGCAGAGGTCATTGAGTTCAGTGAATTATCAGCCACTCTTTGATTGCCCAGTAGTTAACAGAAAGCACAGTGATGTTTACTCACCTCCCCAGATTTGCATGATCATCAGGCTATTATCCTTTCCTGTCTCTGATACAAAGCTTAAGCATAGAAGCTCCATTATATACCATAAAAACCAGAAAAAAAAGCAAGCCAAAGACTTTGTTCTGTTAGAGATGCCCATCCAAATACAGTATTCTTTAATCAGACCTGAGCGGTGCCAGCTAAGGCCCCTTCATGATGGTTTTGAGACTGAAACAATTTTTCCTCTCCCTCGTTGCAACATTTTACAGAGAAGGAAACTGAGGTGCCAAGAGCTCAAGGGCCTCCAGGCTGACTAATCCATATTTTCATTTTGCAAGTGTACCTACCTGTGCACTGCATCCTCATGGTAACCCAGTGGGTCTGTGAAGATGAACTCCCAAAGGAACAACAACCATGGCCAGCTTGTCTCTCAAGGACCTCAGACCAACATATGGAGGGAGAAACTCTGGCACAGGTCTGAGAGCAGAGGAGCATTTTCATGCAGTCCTGCCTCTGGCATGACCAGCTCTGCTGAGAGCAGCACAAGGAGCAGAACAGCCCCTAACACAGCAGCATGGCACTGAATCTGCCAGATGCTTGCAAGGATGCAAACTCACTTATCCACCACCAACCCAGGACTCTCCATATTGCTGTACCTTGCTCAGTATGGACATACCTACAATCCCAAGAGGAAAAAAAGGCTTTTTTTGCCCTGAAAATAACATTTTCAGGGTTGTGCTATCCCCGCTATTCTACACTACTTCCAGAATGTGGAACCAAAACTAGATACAGAATCACCACCCTGCTCCTAGTCACTGCTCTCCCTTGCTAGGGCCATAAGGCCTCTGTTTTACCTCTACAACATCACATTCAATGCTGGAGTTTTTCCATAGCTCCTGTAAATCCTTTCTAGTGTTAATCCCATGGAGGAATAGAGGTTATCTTCATCCTTTGGTTCTACACATTCAATGTAGGGTTTGCCCTTGGATAAAGGCTCACTTAAGTGAGCCCTTGCTGCACAACAGGCTGGAGGAATCCAGCTGCCCTCTAGGTTGCTCCTGTCCTTTTTCTACATGCAGGTTTTGCCAAGAAGCAACATCCTTGTCTGTCTCAACCCATGAGATTTCTTGATCTTGTTTTTCCTATTTTCTTACTCCATCCTGCTAAAGCAACAGGGAAGCAAGTGAATAGCTGGGTGGGAGTTTGGTTGCTAGCCAGAGCTGACCTGCCACACCTTCCTTTACCCCTCTCCCACCACCTTTAATATTTTAGCATTAGTACATCCTGCTTACTTTTTCACTGTCCTGGAATTTCTTTGGTGCTCATGACACAGTAAAACTTAGTCAGCTGAGATGTCCCTTGAAAAATCCTGGGCAAAAGGTATTTCCACTAGAATTTACATTCCCCTCAGAACAGAACAGCCACAGTGTGAAAACTGCTGGTGCAGTTTTGCTTTCCACATATTTATGCCAGTGCTCCTTATCCCAGAAGAACATTAGCATCTTCCCTTTAGGTTGACTTTAGGTAGATTTAAGGAGCTGGCACATATCTCCAGGCCTGCTTGTTCCTGGAGTTTCTCCCTGCCACTGACCATAGCACAGACCACTGAAAGTCACAGGGGGCTGATTTTCAGAATAGTATTAGACAGATAGATAGATAGATAGATACACACACATAGGCATAAACACACTGAACATAAGAACTACATTTCTTCTAATGATAGAGCATGCATTGTTCATGTTCCTAGTGAAAAAAATTGTCCTAAAAGCTTATGAAATCCTCTATTACCATAATTGCAGCCACAAAAAAAAATTAGTGCACCAAATTGACTGAAGGAGAACATGTGCTTGAGTGGATCCATGATCCCAGATCCAGGGGTTAACTAACACCAGCATAAGGCCATATCATAAGGTGTAACTGCTACTTCAGTAAACACAAAACCTCCCCTCATAGAACTTCAATTAAGGGAACAATCATTATTGATTTATAAAAGCTGTTAGTGTACAACAAACCGGAGCAACCACCAAGAGGAAGTGCTGAGCCAGCAGCTCTGCCAGCTGTCAGCAGCATCCTCATGTCCTAGACAGTGATACCTACAAGAATGTTAGTGTGCAACTGAAGTTCAGCAAAAGCAGTAAAAATAACCATTCTGCATTAGAAAAGCTGCCATGTAGGAGACTGATGCTTTAAATTTGATATGAGAGCATGGGATCATCCACCAGCCAGTCCAGTAGGTGAGAGAAGGGGGGGGCAGTTACTGGCTGGGCCAGGCTGGATGCAGAGCTGCTGCCTGGGGCAGAGACTCCTCCCCCATTTCTGAATTACTATGAAAAACAAAGAGAATATCTTGTAACTGTGATTAAGTGCAAATGCTTCATATAACTTATTTTGGAAACAAAGCTGTTTTCATTTCTCCCAACTGCAGTTGTTATTTCTAGTTAGTGTGTATTTATAATGAAGATGCCAACACGAACAAAACCTTTCCTTTTAGAAGAGAGCTTTGTTCTGTTGTTTTATTTAAGTGATTTTGACATTGCTGTGGAACACGAAGCTGATCTTTTAAAGGTACTTGAAGAAATGTTTTCTTAGATAGCCAGCTTCTTTCCTGTCTTCAGGTCACATCACAGCATTGATTTTAAACTAGAAGTCAATTGAGAACTTTAAAAAAAAAATAAAATCGATGCTATGATATGGTTTGTGAGCTGCTATCTTTCCCAATGTTTTCTCAGACACTCAGCATGCTAGTTAGAGTCTATCAACTCACCCTCTTTCCAGGGCTTTAATGTTATTAACAAACAAATTGACAACAAGTTAAATTAAATTCAAAATCCTGCTCAGTTTCCTCCAGAGTAGCTCTGCAAGGGCTCATCTGCCCACTCAGTTCATGCCTTACATCTTTTCTACCACAATATGTCTTCACTTACCTCTCTCCAACATGGGACAAACTGGGTCAGTCACCAGTACCCCCAAGCCCTCCCAGCTACAGCAATGCTAGTGAACAGGCTGCCACTAATCCACTGAATGGATGTGACAGATGTGGAGGACAAAATGTGACTTCTTATTTGAAAGAAAATAGTTGGTATTAGAATTTTATTCCCAAAGTGAATCACATTTTCAAGTGTGTCCTAAAAGCAAAGCCTTAAAGACAAAGAATGCTGTGGGTTTTCATCACCCACACAAAACTTTACGAGACACAACTTGAGCATTCTGGTGGTTAAAGCCTCAGCTGCTGGAAGCATGGAATTATGAAACACTCCCAGCTTTCATTTTCCTAACTTAAACTCACATGTTCCTGTACCATTGTTATTGGTATACTTGGAAACAAACTCCAAAAGCTTAAAACTTGAGACAAACAAAAAGGCAACTTTGTGCTGTATTGGGAAAAAAAACCCAACTGAACTCATCATTTATCTTCAAGTGCTTGTCCAAGGGGTTTGAGAACAAAGGTGAGAAGTCTCATATCTACAAGCAGTGCAGCTACAAGTTTACATCCAAGTAAAATTCAAAGCAATACTTTCAGTGTTGAACCTCCTGCATATGTTGTGACCTGGATATTGGGAAAACCAGCCTTAACTCCTGCCACTGTGGCTAAACCTACTGCTGCAAGGGGAGCTTGAGCTGGGACCTTCATACTTTTGGTGTGGTGAGAAAACCTCATCCCAGAGGCATCAATTTAAGAATCTGTAGCATAATCACATGATTTAAATTAGTGTATTACACACTGAGAGTTGTTTCCTGAGCACTTGTTCATGACATACTCTAAGTTGCTTAAACAGCTATCAGGGTGGTCAGCCAGTTCCACTGTGTGGTTGTGCAGGACACTCATGGTCCATCATGAGCTCATAGTGCAAGTATGCATTTAAGGTCCAGCTGGGTTTTTGCAGCCTCTTCCAAGGTCCATTCCTGCATTCTTTAGCACTTCTGACAGCTAACCAGCTGGTTTAAAACTGGCATATGCTTGGCCATGCACGGGGTAGCCCCTTTGACCTCTGCATAGCTCAACTCTGATTCCTTTAAGTGATAAGCATTAGAAAAAAAATTAAAAATTAAAACTACATAGCAGATACAGCTCCAGAGTTTCTCTGCAATTATCTGACTCCTGCAACAGCAACACAGTCTGTGTGGAGTGTGACTATGTTGACCTGCTGAAGGGACTGACACAGGTGTCTGACACCAGTGACTAGCAGCAGGTACAGATGGCTGAGTAAGTGCCCTCGGTGGGCTCCACTGCAGCAATCACAACTAACCTGTTTGCATTAATGTCCTGAAGTGACAGGAGTGTCATAGAAGGAGGATTTACATACAAAAACGTTTCACATAACTTTTCTCTCCGACAAATGGCTCCAGTGTGAAAAGGGGAGTTATTAAGGCTTACAGGATGTTTAAGAGACACCTCTAGCTTTTTTCTCCAAGCATCAATGTAATTTCACTGCCTCTCTTTCCATGGAGTGATTTGTACTCAAGCTGTTAAATCCTTCTCTGATCTGCCACCCAGGGAGGGGGTTCAGAGCTCCTTTGTCTCCAGTTGTTTAACTTAATTCCACTGATGTCTCGCAGGTTATCAGCTACCATCTCTGATCTGATCACCTGGATGAGAAATCAGAGCAGAGTCATCTAATTTATAACAAGAGTCGGGACAAAGCAAAAGGTAATGCTGAGTCCTTACTACACAGAAGGTATTTTGCTAGTGCAAAGAGGAGGTCCACCATCATTCAGGCACAGGGTCACCCAGATTCAACACTGGACTCTATCTTTGCATTCATGCTTGTTTTAAAAAATAAGAAACACCCTAACATTTTTACAAGAGTTGCCAGCAGTTGCTGATGCACAAGTGCATCAACTAGGAGTAGTAACCATGGTTATCAGTCAAGTTTCCAGATCTCAGCACTCAAAGGGAAACCTGGAAGTTAAAGAACAATCTCTCACACTACCACAGATTCAACTGCAAATAGCTCACAAGCCACTGCCAAATTTAACCCAATATTAGCAGGTTCCTCACCTAATAACCTGTGAACCCACTCCTGAGAAGAACTGAGCAAGTCTGGCAAGGGACACAGCTGCAGCACCTGATGGACCTTGTTGCTGCTAAGATACTTAATATAACCAGGGTGTGATTTCGAGAGATGGAACTGCTGATACCTAACTCAGTAAAACAGCACTGCAGAACTGAGCTACACAGAGCCCCTTCATGTGGTATCTGGCAAGCAAGACTTACAGTTTTATAATAATTAGAAGAAAGGAACCATGACTAGGATTGGAATGATTAAACTCAATTTTACTTTGCTAACCCGTAAAGATCTCTCTATTACAGCAGCTAAACCAAACTGCCTGACCTGCCCCTTTGTACAGGTGTACAAACAGCTGTGAAGAACATTCTTGCCACTCAAGCCTTCATCCTCCCCAGGCACCAGAACAAAATTTCTGCCCCAAACACTTTCATGTGTCCCTTTTCCCACTTTTTCAGCAGTCAGATAAATATCTTTAAAACTCTCCTAGTCTCAACCCTAGTTTGCCCTCTCCTATTTTGCTTTGAATTCAAGTAAGGCTGTATAGTAATATCAGGAAACATATGAAGTGGAAAGTACTGATGCTCTGGTGTCCATGAGAAATAATAGATCTCCTCACAGGGTGGATTGAGGAAGCAGAGCCTAGTAAGAACAAAAGGAAGGTGTTCCAGCTCTTTAACAGCCTTCATGAAAAGAGTAGTCTTATACATTTTTCCCCCCGAGGGAAAAAAGTGTGTTAATTAAAAACTAATAAAAGCTAGCAACAATTACTTTCATGTGTCAGCATCCAGAAATTTTGATTTAGAGATTTTTTCACTATCAGAAGAGTAAACATATGTCATAGAACTTTAACAAGGGAAATTTGGAATTACAATCCTCAAAATATGTTAGAAGAGTCTTGCTACCATCTCATAGGGATGAAACAAGAGTTGGAAGGGGCCCAAAAAGAAGACTCTGGGACAGTGTGAAAAGCTCCTCAAACAGCTTTGAGAAAGCCAGCACAGAATTCACATATTGGAACACTTCTCTAAACCAAAGCCCGTTCTTGACTCTTAACTCATGAGAATTGCCAATCAATACTGTTTTACATCTACTCAAGTCTGCAAAGTTTAGTGACTAAATACAGCAAAAGCAAAAATCTGTTTTACCTTGCACTGTGCTGGCCCAGCAAAGAACAATCCCATCCTCAGCCTTCAAACTTGTGACAAGTGGTTGTTTGGGATCCCACCCTGAGTTGAGAAGTGGGACTAGCTGATGGCACCCAGAAAGGGACAGCAAAGGTGGCAGGCCAGGTGTCCCAGACAAGGCCAAGAAGGGGCTGGTGGGGATCCCTCCTCACCTACCTTGTGCCAGTTATGGCTTCCATGCACCAATGAACTTCTCCCTTCAGCCATCACCTGTTTGAGCCAACTGTTCTATTCCAATAATTGAAAAGTAAGTTCTCGAGCACCATGGGCTTCTTAGCAGGGACCAATTTCAAAAACCTTCAAGTCCTAGTGTAATTATTATTATTTGCATCATTCTTGTTGCAATAGTCCTTGCCCTAAACTGGGCTGAAATTGCTAAATTTGTTACAGGAAGCCAGAAACACACCATGCTGTAACAGCCACCAGTTACCCCCAACCACGATAGCCCTGCCAACTTCAGACCATCTCCTGCTCCCCCAGGCACATACATGCCAACAGACCCTCACACCCTGCCATGCATCTGCTCAGCTTCCCTTGTCCATCCATGATTCAAGAAGGAAATGCAAGTGAACACATATTTCAGGTAATCTTCCCATCAAATAATTGCTGCCCTCCTTTACAGGTCAAACAGAGTGTTTAAACCTTGAACATCAAGGGCAAAGCTCCCATTTGCTCCATTAGGGAGCAGGACTTCACTTTCCAGCTCTGACTTCAAGAAGTCCTTTGATTTGCCAGTAGAAATGACTTAGTGCCAGCTGTAGTACCTCAGCAGTAGTTGCTAACATGCCTCTCCCTTCCCTCACCACCATTTCAATGCTGTGCACATTTGCCCTTGTATGTACCAGGGTTGTGTTTTGGAAGAGCAAAACTAAACTTAGAGAGGTTGCTGCTTCTTCTTTGTGTCCTCTTCCCCCACCCCTCCTTCATTTTCTGATATTCCACGAGTCCCTTGCACTAATCACCATTGAGATCTGTTAGTTCACACAACCATATTTTAAGATTCATGCTTTTGGAGGTCATTTGACTCATTTATACATCCACAGGGATGGCCTGATTTGCTCAGCTCAGCTTCACAGCTTTCACTTACAACAGGGCTGCGTAATCGGCTTTGATGAGCTCATGAAAAGAGACAAAGCAAAAAATGTACAATGCTATGGATAGATGTATATATAGAGAGAAAAGTTTCTGCTGGAATGAATCAGAAAGAGCTAACCGCTGCCTGCAGTTCCTGCCCTGGCTTTATTATGATTTCATGTCCCAAAGATTATTTTTTTTAATATTATTTTCCCCTCCCTGCCCATTGCCACCTCATGGTCACAGGAAGCTGCTTCAGTGGAAAATATAAATGTAATTTTGCACCTTAATATGTTTAGAACATTTTCCAAATCCATAGAACCCTTCACTGAGAAACATCTTTATGCCAAACATTTGGAAGTCATGGAAAATGGCACTTTGAAGCAGCCTTTAGAAAAGCCAACACAGACAGCAGTATTCATGCTTGTGGGATAATCACATCACCACCAGCAGTCAAGGGAATCTGGTTACACCAGCTAGGCTGAGGAAGTTGTTAGCATAAAAAATTGATCTTTTCCATAAAATTTCAGTCAATGAAAGAATAAGCAAGAACAATGGAAAAAGTATTTCTCTTATTTTGAATGACTTGGCCACAACACTTTTTATTTTAAAGCCTTCCAGCAGATCGACAGCTTTGTGTCATGTGCAAACTTGCTGATGGTGCACTCAATCCCCTCATCCAAATCATCAACAAACATCTTAAAGAGCACTGGGCCCAGCACTGACCCCTGGGGAACACCACTAGTGACTGTAATTACCCCATTTCCCCATTCCTTGTCTCACTTCACCTGCAGTACAAGGCAGCTTGGATAGATTGTGGCTGTCTGTAAAAGAACTGGACATACACAGCTATGTAAATTGCCCTGTGAGGTGGCCTGCTAACACCAGAACTTTGAAGAGCATGGGAGAAATGCATGATCTGAATGTTAGGTGTCATTATTTGCTCTTAATCCCGTATTCCTTCCTCCCAGCTGTTTGGCATGCAGCACCTGTTGTTCCAGCATTGCTGGAATAAAGGATCTTTCAGATGTTATGACACCATTGCATGGCCCTAATTATTGTCATTAGCAAGGACCAGGACGTGACCCAGGCCACACAGCACAGCTGTGCAGAGAAACACCTTTGGACTAATGGTGTCTGCAATACTCCCAATATTGTTCCAGGATACATCCTTTTTCATTTGCATCACAAAGACTATCAAGTACTTATACATGACACCTCTAAATCCTTTATAATGCATCACGTCAAACAGCCCATTTAGTCGCGACTCCATGGTTTAAAGTAGCATAATACACTGAAGTTGCTATGCTGAATTGTGTCAAAGGATCTGCTTTTTTTAATTCCCCCATAATCGTACAGATGGAAATTGCACATTGGAAGTTCAGGAGTTGTTCCAGTGTGGCATGTCAAATGCTACTGCAGCACTATTTTGACAGTGAGTCATCAAGCAAGACAATGAATTGAGACAAATATTGATGTGCCACAAAGTTTTCTTTCTTTTTCTGTGGTTTTTTTTTTTCTCCTTTCTCAAATCACCACAGTAGAGAAAGGAAATGAAGTGAGTGGGAACCCAGTGCAAAGTCTGGTTTGGAAGCAGCTGACCTGCCATTAACAAAATTTTTTTCAATTATGTAATTGAAAAAATTACAGGCACATTAAAACTGTGACTTGCTGCAAAGAAAGGAAGAAGAGTTCCCACTGAGACGCCCTCTCCTCTTCTTCTGGCAAATCCTGGTGCTTACACAGCGTCTGCTCCAGTGTGGGGGAGTGAGCTGAAAGCAATGGAGCAGCTTTAATGTAGGATTTCCTCACCACTGCCAAGCCAAGAGAGACCTCTGACATTGCTTGGGGCTGTTTTCTGCACATAACCTGTAAGACTCAGCTGAAGAGGTTGGACACATCTCTGATGAAGACACTGAACCAGGGTGCAGGAGCTCTGGGCTTAGCTCCCAGTTCTCTCACTGGAATTAGCCCATACCACACCAGTCTCTGGACCGGGAGCACAATTTTACCTCCTATCTAGGAAAAACACAAATGAGCAGAATCGTGGCACTTCACTCAAGAAACTAAAGGGACAACAAAGTGAATGCAGACAGCAACCTCATCACCTGAAGAAAAGACTCAGGATAAAACCTTTGCTCCCTTCACAAGAAATTCACATTCTCTTTTATGTAGATTATCACAGAACATGTTGGTTATATAACTGGCAAACAAATTCACATATTAAGACCCAGTTCACATGTAGGCACAAAAATAGGGCTGGCTTGTGGAACTTACTTATTCGAGAAGCACAAGCAGATGCAACTCCTAGCAGCAAAGACAATAAACTGATGTCCTGCACCTTATCTCATTTAAATGAGAATGGGACTACTCTGGTTTACATGATATAGCTGTCTGAAGAGTCCTGTTTCAGGCTAAACCCAGGCTAGTTGTAGCTCTACCTACAAAGAGACAGCCGAAAATCAGGAATGACTGCAACAAGCACATTATTCCATTAATTAACACTTCACATCCAGCTTCTCTTCTGCTTCTCTGCCCTCCCTTTCTTCAGCAGAAGGTCATCATTGACTGTTTGTAGCTAGTACTGTCAAATATGTGCCAAGTGAAAGCAATCTCATTCTATTTATTGGCATGCAAAGGCACCCTACTGCAGCTTAAGGATGTCTTAAAAATATAGTCATGCTAGTAATTGATATATGCTATAAACTGAGATAAAAGCCATATGACAGAGAACCTTGTGCTCGTTACATGTCATATGCATTACTGGCACAGAAATCTGAATCCTGATGTCCACAGCCAAGTTTCTAAATGCCTTCTGAAAATAAGTGAGCAGCTACTGAGTGCATTTTTGCCACAGGGAGAGAGGGTTAAATGAAGTTGAAATGCAGGAGCAGTGGGCTGAGCATGTGTGTGCAGTCAGTGACTGTGGCTCAGCTGACACACAGCTACTGAGTGTGCTGCAGTAACTTGCTCCTGTCTCTGAAGACCTCACCCTCCCAAATCAGCTCAAATTTGGGATCAAAGCCCCTTTCACAGGAGGATCTACCAGGACAGCAATGGCAAGAGGTGTCTCTTTAGAGGCTGCCAAGGGAGTGGGAAGTGGGGCACAACTGGCAGTAGGGTGCCACCATGGCTGGGGGGTGCAGGGGGACTGGGGTTCCTGGTCTATGGGCAAAATGGAAGACCTGAAGGCAAGGAGTTATTTTCATCACATAGGGCTTCCCCTCTCATTCCAGGCCTGGGCCATCCTATGCAGTTACCTTTCTACAGCATTAACACATGATTCTGAACTTGAGAGCATATTTGTCCTCACCAATTGCCCAAATGAAATACATCTTTGAGTATTGTTTCAAGATTCCTTATGCTGCTGCCCAGAGCAACAACAGCTGGTGACCTAGCCCATCACAGGCCAGCACTGACATCATCTGGAGGCATGGCATCAACACCTCAATTATGGTGCACCTTCTGAAGAGAGACAAACTTGTCATGTCATCTGAAATAAGTGTGGGCAGTAGGTTGAGGATTGTAATTCTGCCCTGCTCAGGTGAATCCCACCTGCAGTACTACCTCCATCTCTGGGGTCCCCAGCAGAGGAAGAACATCAGCCTGTTGCAGTGAGTCCAGAGGAGGCACCAAGATGGTTAGAGGGATGGAGCATCTCTCCTGTGTTCAGCCTGGAAAAGAGAAGGCTTCAGGGTGACCTAATTGTGACCCTCCAGTACCTAAAGGGAGCCACAAGAAAGATGGAGAGAGACTATTTACAAGGGCCTGGAGTGACAGGACAAGGGGAATAGCTTCAAACTGACAGACAGTAGGTTTAGATTAGCTATCAGGAAGAAAGTCTTCCCTGTGAGTGTGGTGAGGCACTGGCACATGTTGCTCAGAGCAGCTGTAGCTGCTCCATCCCTGGCAGTATTCAAGGCCAGGCTGGATGGGGCTTGGAGCAACCTGGGCTAGTGGAAGGTGTCCCTGGCCAAGGCAGGAGGTTGGAACTAGATGGTATTTAAGGTCCCTTTCAACCCAGGCCATTCTATGACTCTATGAAATATCACCCAGAATGAAAGTGTGAGGAGCACAAAGCAAGGCTTTTGTAGAAGTCCTTTTTACCCACAAAGGTGTGCAAGCTACTCTCAGTGATTTCATTTGGAGTCCTTCAAAAGCCACCTGCATAGCTGTGTAGGAGCATTGCCCTGCTCATAGCCAGCAGCCTCCAGTCCAGCTGTCCATGTAAGAGTTATAAATGCAGATACAATCAAGTTACATTGGGATTTCAGTGTGTGTGTGACTTGTTTTCATACAACTAAATGATTGTTAATATTGTATCTGTAAGATGCCCTCTTTTCAGTTTAGCACTGAATTTGTTCTGAGGCAAACAGAGAGGTTGTCTGTCTCTTGTGCTGTCAGCTTGGTACTAAATCCACTTCCTGCAAACACAGGTGTTTTATGTTTTTCTTCTCACTCGTGGTGATTACTTTATTGTGTACTTATGTCATGCCTTGAACTTCTTTCTGGGTATGTTCTCCAGCAATATCTCAGTCCTTTTTCAGCTGAGCCATTTTTACCATGACAAGACAAACTTCCAAAGTGCAACTGGGCTTTGTATTCATCAGGAAAAAAGTTGATATGACCAAAGGAAACCTGACAAGCAAAAAGGGCTTTAAAGGATTAGAAATCATTAGGACCTGTCAGAAGTGAGTAAATTAAAGGAAATTACATGCCAGTGGGGCCCTTTCAGGGGAATCCTGAAGAGCACTTAGGAGAAGGGATGTTAGCCTTGTCTGTGTTTGCTGACAGAAGGAAGAGTGGAGACCTGGGTGTCACTTACTGGGACATTCCCATTGCTGGCTGAGGTTAGGTTCTGCAGTAGAACATCTCTCTGTGCCCTCTCTTAAATATACTTTCTTCTGTACATTAAAGATATTTTCATAATGAGCTTTGCTAAGGTTGTCTCATTTTCTTTATTTTTGAGTCCACTTTCCAAAATCCAGTCTATTTTTCACCAGGACATCCCCATTCCCTGCTCCAATCGCCCCAGCACAGTCCAGTGAGGAAGCGTTAGCAAGACACTGCAACTCTTGGGCCACCCCTGCTTTTTCCCCTGTTTTGCTTCAGAATCCATCCCTCAAGTCAGGGTGAGTGCCATGAGTGGGACATTGTGTGAGGGACACTGTCATCTCCATCCCTGCTCCTCCACCCATAGTCACAGAGACACCTTCCCTCTCCAGGTCTGCCAGCACAGCTCCTTTCCTCATCACCAAGTTCACATACACAAAAATGAATGACAATAAGGAAAGCCAGACTGCCTCAGTGGGAGGGAATTTAGCTCCATGAAAAGACAAGCGAGACCCACAGGGTTCCAGCTGCCAGATGGGCTGGGAAGCAGAGCTGGCATGTTCTTGCTCCTCATCCGAGGGCAGAGCAGAGTCCCCGTGCCACCCCTCCCTTGAGACATTTATGTGCACCGTGGGGAAAAGGAGCCTCCTGGGGTGTTTCTTAGCCTTTGAGGGGTAAATACAGATTATCAGCTAATTGCCCTAAACCTTGAGGATTAATGGATGATCCCACGGTTTAATTCAATGTGGAAAGGCCATCAGCACCTGAAGCCTGGAGTGCATACATCCGCACTGAATTTTGGCTCCAGTGGAGGATGATAAATCATTTTGTATTTCTGAAGCAGAGCTGCAAGGCAGCAATAATGCTTCCATTTTCAGTGGTCACCACAGCACTGAGTAAATATTTTATCAGTGTTTTACAAAGCAGACTCTGTAACGGGAAATTTATTAACAGTGTTAGCAGTGTAAGTATTAATTTTTCATATGCTCTTAAAGTGTAATTAATAAAGCCCTGCTTCTTCCCAGACCACAATGGGGGTAGTTTCATGCTTTAGAACAAGTTTCTTGCAGAGGACAGGAGGACAAGTCCAGCTGCTCAGGGACTGCCAGAGCTTGCACTGTTTGACGAAGAGCATCAGAACGAACCCTTGGCTGGGGACTAGAAATTTAGTGTACAGGTAAGTTGATCTGTCTGACTTGAGGCAAAAGGGGCTTGTGTGAGCATGTGTCTGTATAAAACCATCCTGGTCTCTGTGATGCCACTAGCATCAGCCAAAAGGTTTCCAGCTTTGTCTTGGCCCATACAGACCCTCAGCTCCTCTCACCCCACATCCCAGAGTTTGGCTGGAAGCAGAGGGAAGGTCAGGCACAAGTTTGCAGACTGGAAACCTCCCATGTGGTGACTGTCCTGGGTAAAATCCAAACCCAGGGGAGGCTGCTGTGCTGAACATGTTTGCAAGTGTTGCTGGTGGTACAGCTGTGTTTCACTCCTTGAGTGCTCAGCGTCTGCTGGAGCACCAGGTGGCCTATAAGCCCACACCGGGTGGCCTATGGAGCAGATGCTGTGTGGAAAACAGGAAAGATAACAACAAAATGTTTAAAAAAGGTTAAAGTAACTTTTCCTACGTTGAGCCTTTCCTATCACTTTTCTCATCTTGAAAAAGAAGAGAGGGAGAAAATGAGAATGCAAAGGAATTGAAAACAGAGTTATAACCAGGGCATCGACTCAAACACACACACAGATGGAAGGAGGCAAAGCTCAGACTGTTTTTAAAGCTCAAAGTAAAACTGAACCACTAGCTTGAACTTTTTCTTGTCGCTGGATTGGAGTGGAATGAGCACACAGATGACACTAAATCTGACCTGAATAAAAACATGAGGCAATACAGCTTCCAGTGCTCACAGGGAGGTTTTTGGAGCCACCATAGCTACATGAGTGAAACCTACTGAATTGCCAAAGGATGTGAGTCACAGATCCTAAAAACCAGTAGGTACTTAGCTAAGCTGGTGATAAACTCCTACTAATCTTTTAAAATGCCAATAAAAGTGAGAGGTGTAAGGACACCTGGACATCTGAACCTGGATGACTGGAGTTCTTTGAAGAAAGTTTAATTTATGTATGTGTCTATTTGTTCTTCTTGCTCTCAGTGTAAATGGTCAAATATCTTTGCTCTTCTCTAACATCTATTTCCTTTTGTCAGAAAATAGAAGTTTTGACTGACAACCGAAAAGAATAGTTATTGTAGCAATTGTCAGCTTTAGAACTTTTTGTCAGAAATTCCTAGTAGCTGTTTTCCATGAGAAATTAAATCCTTTTTTTGATGAAGTCTGCTCTTGAATTCCATCTGAATGATTCCCTGGGGAGCATTTGCAATACCCTGCAGCTCCCTGCCCCTCTGCTCACCCACCTATAAAACCATGCTAATAACAATATTTACCTCCCTGGCTTAAGTTTTGTAGGCTTCATCAAGGACCATTTTCAAAGCACTTTGGGATTCTTAAGTGGAGTCTGTACAGACAGGATAAAATTCAATTACACTAGAAACTAAAAAGCCATAGTTTAATTCTTAGCTTCTGAGTAAAACACAAATCTAAAAAATACTTACTCTAAGTGGAGATCAAGCCCAAAAAGCTCAATTCGAGAGGTGGAGCTGTGAGCACAGTTAATATGATAACTGCTTTCGTATCATTTACCTCAAATAAATTAGTTATGGCTTGTCAAACCAAATCTGTGCCTAACCCTGTGGATGACAACAGAGAAGTGAGGCACAAACATGCCTGATTACAAACCGAGCGGCTCTTCTCAG
Organism: Acanthisitta chloris; assembly: GCF_000695815.1. Classification (NCBI taxonomy): domain Eukaryota; kingdom Metazoa; phylum Chordata; class Aves; order Passeriformes; family Acanthisittidae; genus Acanthisitta; species Acanthisitta chloris. Next base: position 52,006 of record NW_008660862.1, read on the forward strand.
CTAGAGGACTTGAGCCCAGCAAAATCCAGCACCTTGCAGCAGATGATGGAGGGTTAGGAAGCAGGAACAGAAATTCGTATCTAGGCAACATCAGGAAGCTTATATTTGGAAATAAATGTTCTTTGTTTCTTTAATGAAAAAGTATGTTACTAAAGACATGTAATTTGAGGTACAATTGGCTGAGAGATGTTTAAAACTCTTCTCACCCCAAAGTAAGACGTGACTTGTGAGTGGCCATCAACCAGTAAGAGGCAAGAAGATGAAAAAACGTACCTGTGCCAAGGCATTACCAAAGAGGTTAATGCCAACTCAAAGTTTGAAGTTTGCTGCTTTCTTTTGTGTTTCTTTCCACAGCTCTTCCAGGGAAATATGTGGCTGCAACACATAAACCGTTTGACCCGAAGATTTATGCCATGTCCTTATTGCTAGTGTGACAGGCAGTGGGCACAGGGCCCCAGTTCAGTAATTTGCTGTGAATCTGGCTCCTGGTTTTCTGACAGTAATCAAACCTGCCCTGGCTGAGCAACACAGCAATGCTCATCTTGTATCAGCTCCTCCTGCTGCTTCCCCACGTCTGTGGGTTAACACTGCAGTAGGGGCTAGGAAGGATTGGGGATCTTTGTAACCACCCAAACACAGCATAAGAAGAAAAAGCCTGAAAAAACTCCTCATGGCTTGTCTTCCTGTTTCCTGAAGGGTTAGGAAGAGCAGCAGAGACAGCTTTCTGCACACCAAAGACTCAGGTTTGGTGTAAGATTGATGTAGAGAGGCGCATGCCGACCTGTTCGATGGATTAACAGCACGTCTCAGACAGACACACAACTGCTTATACAGTACCACTCAGTCTTGGCAAGTTTCAGTTGCTGTTATGCATCAGATGAAAATAATTTCAGCCTTGAGACATGTTCAAATAAAATAAAATCAAGCACATTTTTTTTCTTGGTACTTTTACTTTCTGCCTCTCTGATTTTTCAGAGCTTGTTGCTATTTCTTGAGTCTACAAAGTGGAGAGCAGAGAGCTTTTCCAATGTGTGTTGCTGATTCCCAAGGGGAATTTCTCCTTTCAATAATTTTTGGCCAAAGCCCCATCCAGGGTGGGGGACAGGGAGTGCCACACACAGAGCACCAGGTACAGCTTGCTGAATGGGCTACAGGTGAAACCACCCTGTGTTATGTGGCAGGATTCAGCTCTTCAGTGAAGAGTTTTATTTCTGCACCTTTACTGAATATTTCATAAATTAGTGGCTGTTTCTGCTCTTGTACCCTAGACATTTATTTTTGAGGACTATTAGGTACCAGGTGGGTTTTCATGAAAAGGAGCACTTAAGTAATCGTTTCCTGGTGTCCCATCTTTTAAGCACGAGGTTATAAGTACATAAATACTCAAAAAGCTCAAAATTTCTGATGCAGTCTTAACCCTTCCTTATCAACATGCTGGTGCTGTAGCTGACAAGCTAATGAAGCCTTCCTGTGAACATGTGGTGTCTGTGGTTTGTTTTTTTTTTTGGTTATTCTCCTGTTTCTATCAGGTTATTTGTATGACAGAAGCCTGCACAACTGCTTTATTTAACCTTGAAACAGGAAGACTCAAGGGCATATTTATGATCATACCTACACACAGACAGAACCATTGAGTTCCTCTTTGTTAGACAGCAAAATACACTAATAAAATCTTTGCCTCTACAGTATCCAGATGGAGATTAGGCAGACAATTCTCCCTCCCAGCCATAATGTTGCACAATTGTCTAAGTGCATTATTGCTTGGTTTTTTGTTTTTTTCCTGCAAATCCCTGTGGACCACACAACAAAGCCAAAGGTACCTGGAATGAAACCGATTATATGTTCTTAATTCAAGAACAATAGTTAGCCAACTTCTGAAAAAAAAATCGTGGAACTAGGCATGTTGTCTCTCTGATTTCCATACATTTCAATGCTAAATTTGTCTTTTACCAGTGTGAGGTGATAATGAAACTTCAGTTCATGGATTTTTGTGAGAAGTGGTCCCAATTCTTTGCCTCGGTAGACAACTTGTAAGGTATGAACTCAACATTTTTACCCAAATCAGAAATAACTATCAAAAACGTTGCAAGGTATACATTTTAAATTGGGGTTTTTTTTTGAGGAGCTCTTATCTTTAGAGAGTTTCCTGTCAAGTTTGATGAGGAAAGGCACAGGTATCCCAACTCCTATGTGACTTCCTCGAGATGCCTCTTAGCAAAAGTGTTTTCAGAGATGCACTGCCCTCAGATGAAAGAGTTTCTTCTTTGTTTTGCCATGGTTTGTGGAGAAGAGGCTCTGTCATGGCTCTTGGCAAACAACTGGGTACCTCCTGATGCCAAAGAGGCAGGACCACCACAGTCACCCCATTCCTTCCTCAGACAGGCTGTGCAGAGCAGGTAGGAGGCAAGGAATTCTGCCCAGCCCCTTTCCTCCCAAACCAGGGAGCTGTTGCTGAAGGATCATGGATAGGCAGAAACAGCAGGGGTTTCCTCACAGGGAGTTTGGCAAGAATGAAAGCAAGGGCATCCTCAGCTTCTTCCATGGAAAACTGTAACTTTCCACAGGCCAAAGCCTGAATGCTCTCATTTGAAAAACCAGAGGCACCTACAATCAGTTCTCTACTGTCTGCTGTGATGAAGGAAGGACATTGACCTGTTGGAGCAGCCCTAGAGGAGACCACCAAGATGATTAGAGGGATGGAGCACCTCTCCTATGAGGAAAGACTGAGAGAATTGCAATTATTCAGCCTGGAGAAGAGAAGGCTTCAGGGTGGCCTTCCAAGAAGCTGAAGAGAGCCTACAAAGAAGATGGAGAGAGACTATTTATGAGGGCCTGGAGAGACAGGACAAGGGGGATTGGCTTCCCACTGACAGAGAGTAGGTTTAAATTAGATATTAGGAAGAAATTCTACCCTGTGAGGGTGGTGAGGCACTGGCACAAGTTGCCCAGAGAAGCTGTGGCTGCTTCATCCCTGGCTGTGTTCAAAGCCAGGTTGAGAGCAGCCTGGTCTAGTGGAAGGTGTCCCTGCCCATGGCAGGGGGGTTGAAACTAGATAATCTTTAGGGTCTTTGCCAATCCAAACCATTCTGTGATTCTATGGTTCTATAAAGGAGTGGATGGATAACCAGTGTAAAGTCAAAGTGTTATCCACAGCAAATTAAAACACACAGTGACAGCATTAAGAGGAGAAGAAAGGCCAGACAGACCTGTGATGCCTGAAATTTGCTCAGCCAGGATCAGAGCAGGCAGCTGAGCCCATGCAAGGCAAGGGCACTCCAACACAACCATCTGCTCGCAGAGCCACCGCTGCCTCACGCAGACCTCCTTTAAGTGCCTTTGTTCTCCAGGCACAGTTAATCCAAACACAGCTATATTTGGATTATTTATGGTAGGACTCATCTGGGTTTTGGAAAGGCTGCAGGGGAGCATCAGGGGAAGTAGAGTTCAGGTGTTTCCATACTGCAGTTTTTCCCTGTGGGACAGACTCTATGCCCCACTGTGCACCATGGCCAGAGAGTCCCATGGTGCCCATCAGTAAGTAGGTCAACAAGAAAAACATCTCTTTTTCTCTCCTCTGTAAAGCTTGTTCTACCAAGTGAACTCTAAGCTCAATCATCTTCTGCAGAAAATTAGTGGATGGTAGGTTTATTTTCAATTTTTTAGCCAATCCAGAGTGAGAAGAACATTTTGCCCCTAAACATTTTGCTGTGGCAAGCTCACCAAAAAAATAGCAATGATTAAACATTTGCAGTGTAATTAGTAAGTACTCAGATGCAGTCAAATACATGTGAAGCATTTCCATGGCCTAACAGGGCCCTGGATAAAAGAAAAGGAAAGAAGGGCATAGTTTTTAATCTGACTCCATCCCTGGCTCTCACAAAAATAACCAGTTATGATCCTTAGGGCTTGGCCCCAACTTTGCACCAGTTTTGAATTTTAACCTTGAACCTTTAATCATTTTACAATGCACTAAGGAATTCAGCCCTTCCCAGTCAGAAGCTGGAAAAATCAGACTTACTGAGCCTTTTTGGATGTAGTTACATTTTGGTCTTTGCCTCTTGGCTCTGAGGTCACCTGCTGACTTTCAGATATCCCTGGTTTCTCCTAGGTCATCTGTCCATAAATCCAGATGAACCTACAAATCCATACACCTTTTTATCCTAAATTTTGACATGTAACTGTGCTAGCAGCGTCCTTTTGTCCTCAAATCCATACACTTTTTTATCCTAAATTTTGACACGTAACTGTGCTAGCAGCGTCCTTTTGTCTTAGGTCCCCACTTCCATTCCAACAAGGGTTTTGCCCTTGTAAAAGCCATAGGCATAAATAAGATCTTGCATTTTCTATTTGTGTATTCTATAATACAGTGAGATTATTTGCTAAGACATAAAGATTTCAAGACAGATACAGCATTTAATGTTAGGTATAGATATTTTGGGCACACAGACAAACAGATGCGATCAAACTTAACACTCACTAAATATATCTGTCTTGCCTTGAATAGTTATTAAAGTCTAAAATTAAATGAAAACATGCAGATATGAAATGGAATTCTGAGGATATAAAATAAAAGTGAAATCTGGAAGCTGTAGTTTTGCTTCTCATGCAGTAGTGAAATGGTTAAGAATTTTTTCTGAAGAACTTTAGAGGCACAATGGAGAAGCACAGAAGCATAAATCTGAAGGTTAAATTTGTATTGGCTTTGCTCCTCCTTCCCATAGGAGCACAGATGGTAAAAACCTTAAAGCTACCCTTGCTATTATCATGGAATAAATGAATTATCAGGTTTCTCCCTCACAATGCTAACTTTGGAAAGCACCTTCCTACTCACATCATGATCAAGATAATTTAAATGAAGAACTGCTGTTTGTTTGATATTAAAAAAAAAGGTAATGAAAAGAAAGAAAAAAAAAACAGAGAGAAAAAAAGACATCTCTAAAAGACCTGGTTCACCCTTTGGACTTGGAGTAATCACTTCCACACAGTTGCCTAACGCAGCAAAGCCAGCCAAGCCCACTGGATTTCTAAAATGATTCAAGGCTCTCTCTCCTCAGCCTCTGCATCAAAGAGCTGATGGTTGTTTGTTGTGGTGGCTGCAAGAGATGCTGATACCTGAGAAGTGGCATTCCTAGAGGGAAGGCAAAGAAAAAAAGAAATCAGCCTTGCATGTAGCTTCCTGGGAAGAGAGCAAGGCAATGTGAGGGATAATGAAAACACAGCAACGCAAAGCACTAAAAACATACTGGAGGGAAATATTCTCTCTGATGCTGTGATTAAAATAATCTCTTGGAAAAGCTGAACCCCACTCTGCTTGTGCCTCTCACCCCTCAGTGCAGTGTTAAGACCACTTTAACTAACATCAAGACCCTGATAGGCTTCAGGAAAGCATCTCTTTTCACAGAGCACAGAAGCAATTAAAGTAGATGAAACTGGGATTTCAGCTGCTCTTCTGACGTTAAAACACGGATGAAACACAACCAGGATTTAAACCTCTATGCCAATACTTTTGCTCAAATTCAGTGAGAAAAAGGAGCAGACTATGAGAACACAATGAAATGGGTCTTAACTAAGTAACATTACCAGTTGAACCCCAAAAGTCAACACAACACTAGCTCTTGTGTTCATGGCCTACAGTTACTTAGCAATTCTTACCATCTTTTCTCAATCCTCTGCATAGTGAAATAAAAAAAAAATAAATGCTGGAGTTTTGCTGTTGGTTGGTTTTGGTTGGTTTGTTGGTTTTTTCTTCTGGATGTCTGAGGCTTGTGTTTTCAAGCTCTTTTCCACCACAAAAAAAACCTCAAAAAACCCCAAGCAAGCTGCAGGGCCAACCAGCTGAAATTATCAGTAATCACCTTTTTCCAAGAGCTGCAGCTTCGTGAGCAACTTGAGGATTCCTAGCTCAGCAGCAGGAGGTGGCAGCCAGCCAAACCTGCATATATGTTTGCCTCTGTATGTTCTGCAAAGTGACTGTATGAAATTAATGGGGTTGTGTTATGCAGGTAATTTATAGCTTGAGGTGTCAGTGAGATAGGTCTGAACTTGAGGAAACGAAATGTTATTTTAAAAGGGAAGGATCATCTAAAAAAAGATTTGTTTTTCTTCAGTCAAATCATATACAGGTGCCTTTTTCCTTTTATTGTTAAGGTATGTAATTTGGAAAATATTAGTCATTCTTCTTTCAGAAATACAAGTAGTGAAATAACACAGGCACTGAAGCATTCACACGGAAGTGATATCATTAAAAAATAGCAGAAACACAGTAAGGAGAAAATTAACAGTTAGTTGTTCTCCTCAAAAAAGTTTAGCAAAACACTTCCTCTGAGTTATGAATTTAGTCATTTGTACTTCATCATTTGTTCAGATGAAAGCAAGTTATTTCATGATTGAATAACACAATTAGATTTTCATTGTGGAGATCCACCAAGCCACTTCAGAGCTGCTGTCTGCAGCACACCGACTGGCCCCAGCAGACAGGGCTGCTGGGGGGCCAAAACCTGGATATACATCCAAAAAACAGCAGGGCTGGAGGGAGAACATCCACTCATGACCAGCACAAGTGAATCGATGAGGGGAAGCTCAGTATCTTTAACACAGGAGGCTAATTTTCGCATCAAACCCTCATGCAATGGTGTGGATTTTCCTTTGGGTGCTTGGTCTATCTGGCATAATCTTTTGGTCAAGGCTTTTGCAGACAACTGCTCATACATGCCCACTCCCTGTTTTATTCCACACTGAGGTTTCCTTGGCTTCTAGAAACTATCCCTTTGAAGTCCCAGACACCCAAAAAGGAGCTTCTAGTGGAGACAGAAAGCAAGTTACCTTTCCCCACTTGAGGTAGGGGGGGTAGGGCTGCAGTGGCAGCAGGTGATCAGCTCCAGAGTGGAGCTCTATTCCAAATTAGGCACTCAGTAGAGACTTCATAGGATCAGAATATCCTGAGTTGGAAGGGACCCATGAGGGCCATAGAGCCCAACTCCTGATTCCATGCAGGACAGCCTAAAAGTTAAACCATATATCTAAGAGTGTTGCCCAAACACTTGGACACCAACAGGCTTGGGTCCACAACTGCTTCCCTGGGAGCTTGTTCCAGTGCTGTACCATCTTGTCAATGAAGAACTTTTTCCCAATATCCACTCAACTCTCTCTGATGCAGCCTTAAGCCAGTTCCTTGTGTCCTATCACCAGACACCAGAGAGAAGAGATCAGCACCTCCCACTCCTGTCCCTGAGGGGTCACCCCTCTGCCTGCCCTTCCCGAAGCTGAACAAACCTGGTATCGTCAGCCACTCCTCCTGAGTGTTGCCTTAGTCTAGTTCTTACACCATTTTTGTTATCATCCTTGGGACACGGTCTGAACCCAAACTGGCATGCAGCACTGAGGCTGCACCAATGCTGGGGCAATCAGTTCTCTCATCTGGTTAGCTATTTTGTGCTTAATGCACCAGAGCTTGACCCTCTTGGCCACCAGAGCACATTGTGGATTCATATTGAACTTACCATCAATCAAAACCTCCAGATCCATTTCTGCAGGGCTGCACAGCAGCCTCTTGTCCCCCAGTCTGTACATACATCCAGGATTACACTGTCCCAGGTACAGAATCCTTGCTCTTGCTAAATTTCACACAGTTACGTTTGCCTGTCTTTAAGCCGTGCCATTGCCTGTCCATGCAGGGTGTCCATGGACAGGCCCTGCTCCCATCAGCCACACCTGCAAGCAACTGCTGCTGATGACTAAGATTTCCTTCAAATTTAATTCTGGACTCATTATTCAGATTCCTCAATAGCAACCACTGTTATTCCCCCGCATCCACTGACATATTTTCCTCTGAACAGTCAAAAATGAAATTCCCTCTGACCATGACTAATCACCGTGTGAACTGCTGCATGCTGTCTTTCATTTCCATAGTCCTTGGGATGAGCTTCCATGGAAGAGGAGCTTTAAGCCAATACACTCAGACAGTAAAAGGTGGGGAAAATGCACAGGTTCCACTTGAGGACCACTGTACTTTCTACACTCTTTAGGGAAACACTCTATTATGTTGTGCTGGGGGAAGAAAAGGTTAACCCCCAAACCAGAGATAATCTATCTTGAGTAATGCAGAACATATGGAGGGTGATGAAGGTCTCATTCATTTTCTCTTGAATATTAAAAATAAAAATGTAATAACCATAGTAATCATTTATGGACAAAATTCCAGGAAAATGCTTTCAGAAGAGCAGCACTCTGAAACAGTCTGACCAGAAGAGGTTACAACAAAATAAACTGAAGGTTTGCTTTAGGGTTGGTCAAGTCACAGGACAAAGAAGTACCAAATTCCATGGAACGGGTGAAATTAGTCTTCCCCGAATATAATTCCCTGAAAGACAGAGGGGGCTCAGCACTGTAACATTCACTCTACATTATATTTGTCAATTGCTATTTGGCTGGTCCTTTGTTTTATGATGATGCCTTGTCCTGATTTTACACTTCCTGTTTAATTAGCTTTCGGTGGTAAATGCCCAAAAGGTATTTGTTGAGCATTTCATGCAGACATTCCTCACCTGCCTCTCCTATTGGGCTTGCACCACTGTGGGTCTCTGGCTCACATCGTTCACCTTTCAGCATCCACTCGGGTATGCTCTGGCATCCACATCCTCAAGGACAGCTACCAAATGGGAAACTGTTTTAATTAATTGCTTGTCTAAAGGATGGAAAGATGTGACACTAGACTGGGGACACTACTAATACCGAATTTCTCCGTGGGCTTCAAGTAGTGTCCCAGTTTCAGCTGGGATAGAGTTCATTTTC
>NW_008660863.1:0-47827 GCF_000695815.1 Acanthisitta chloris
CATTTCACTCCAATCCTTCCCAAGGGATCCAGATCCTCAGTTACCTTGCCTCTGGGGTGGGTCATAGCAGTCTCTAACCAGACAACTAGAACAGAGGAGGAACACTTGATGGAGAATTTATCTTCAGAGGAAAAAGAAAGGTAGAAAGCAAATTTTCACAAGTGCCCAGGTATGTAAAGCTTACATTTTATCAAAAGGTATTTTAGATATATTAGAATAAAAATAATTGTGAAATGCTGTGGTTTGTGTAAACATCATTGAATAGATGTGTCATATATAATAAAAGTGAAAAATTTGTATGTGAGTATTGACTAAACAATTGGTAATGACTCATGACTATCTACAGCTTTTAAGAAATATTACAGGCAATTTTCTTTAACCCAGAAATGCAAATGTTTCATCTTGTTTATATTAGCTGCCTGAAAGAAGGTTTCAAAACAAGTGAAATAGGTATCTCCACTGAAACCATTCTCATGCAAGTGAATCTTCCATTGAAAAGGGAGATTTCAGTATAGTATGTGTGATTATTTTCCCCTCATGCTTTGCAGTTATGATGCAGCTTTTCATAAATATAGAACTGCTAAGATTTACCCAGCTGAAGAGTTCCACTTTCCTCCTTTTTCATATTTTTAGGTGAATGTCTATATCAAGATCCACATCGTGAACTCATATGATTTCATACCTTCCTTCATATCAGCAGTATTAATTTCAGTTTTCCTTACTGAAGATGAAAGATGAAATTTTGAGATACCTGGCAGCTTTTCACCCCTGTGATGGATGATGCCTTTGCTTCCTTCATTGCCTTGAAATGAAAGGGCAGTGCAACCTGTACTTTGTGAAAAGCTTGCTTAATACCCTTTTGCCTAGAAAACAAAGTTACTCGTATTAAATTCACCATGGCTTTTTCATACCAGCTTGTTTTACAGAGATTTAGAGGTTGATTAGTATCATTACCAGACCTTATTTGTTTCAGGGCTTTATGCATTACTGGTCAGGGGTCAATCAAATCATGCATATTAAAGCCAGGTCAAAGTGACAGAATGAGAAAAACCATATGAGAAGCTTCAGTTAACCACTATGATCAGGTATTAATGTCACAGGTTAATATGTGTGTGACCGAATTAGTTCTATAGAGAAACTTTTATATCAAAGTCACAGAATGGACCAGGTGATAAGACTGAAGAATGGTGAGACTTAAAAGTAATTCTTATGTCTTGACTGAACAGAGTTAATGACAATGACAGCACAAACTAACCAAGTCTTTACACTTTAAAGCCATTTCATTGCAAGAAAGGAGCAATTTCCATTAAAACAATACCATGCAAATATAAATAACAGAGGAATAAAAACACTGATGATCATTACCCTTTAGCCTGCCTTGGAAAACCACAGTTCCAAGGTGAGATCAGGGCACCAAAGCTCTCATGGTTTCCTGTTCTTGTTTTATAAGTGCAGAGCTAAAAGCTTAGATAAAGTAAAAATGAGACTGTCAGCATTAAAATGCGATGCAAGACGGGACACAGGGAAATGAAGGTCAACAGGATTGTCTACTAATAAGACATGAACTTGCATTACTTAATGATACCCTTGTAATCTGTCAGAAGTAGAAAGTTTAAGGAGTTAGTGAGCAAAGAGAGTCAAATGGAAATTAAACCAGAGTTCCAGCAATATTTTAAAGGGACATAAAGAAAATATTCAGAAGCCATCTCAGAAGCTAAAATCCATATCATTTATGTTCCTATGTTCAAAGAAGCACCTTATTTTAAAAAAGATTTTATTAACCTCTTGGATGGATTATTCCTGTTTCTCCTTCTCATTTTTATTTTATTTATGTTTCAAATTAAAATCAAATGTTTTGACCTGACTTAAATGTGAATACAGTATTTTTAATGACTTTTTTAAAACATTAAACAGTCATGATAGTAGGGTATCAGAGTCTAGAAACAGACAATTAGCCAAGGCTTTCATCAAGATATTCATGTAGCAACAGAAGAAAATAACTTGATATAAATATTTTGGAAATATTTTCATGTGTATTAATGTAAAGCTATATTGATATATATACAGATTTTAATGCTTTACATTTCTACCTATCAGTACAGATTTAGGTTTATTTTTTGCTCTTATAGCAACAGAAGAAAATAACTTGATACAAATATTTTGGAAATATTTTCATGCATATTAATGTAAAACTACATTGATATATATACAGATTTTAATGCTCTACATTTCTACCTATCACTACAGATTTAGGTTTATTTTTTGCTCTTTGCAATGAAGCCACTCCAACAAACAGGAGAAATATCTTTAGAAATTTAAACGTGCCAATAAGCACTGAAGAATGGATAGAATACACAATCTCCATGGTTAGTTACAAATGCATTTACCTTGTGGAGTTTTTCTGTTTGATTTATTTATTTGATTCAGTGAGAAAATTCATCTCCCATCTTCTTCCCAGCTTGGGCCTTTTACATGTTACTTCTTTGAGGCTGATCAATACAAATCCCTGATTTAGAGAGCCATTCTCAGCAATCTGGTTAGATTGCATAAGAAGCCAGTGGCGTCAGAGAAACAGCAGGAGCTGCTCATCTGTTTCTGAGCTGAAATTTCACCTGCCAATAGGCCAGCAGTTTCAGAAATCTTTTCCATCACAGGCTGTACTAGCACAGTCTATGTTTTGTGTTGCAACCTGTGTATTAGAATCCATTTTGCAGGTCATGATTGGAGATTAACACTGCTTTCCAGGCCAAGTCATTACCCTTTATCCTCATAACCTTCTATGCATTTAGTCTCACCATGTCCCTTCAAATATGACAAGTTCTCAAGCTGCAACATGAAAATATTTGCAATCCTGCTGGTCCTTTCATGATATTAGCCCCCTCCAGGTACAGAGGTATCTATACCGCAACAACAAAGACTCATGAAAATAAATTTTTAAATTTAGACTATTTTAAAATCAAATTGATTAAACAACAACTTAGGCTGGTGCTCTTAGGCCATTTCACAGTAGCATCAAGGAAGTCAGCATCCCTATGAAGATATTTTTGCCTAGTCAGAGTGTAGAAACTGGACCTTAGCATAAACAAGGGATAGAGCTGTCATTTCTTTGCAAGCCAACAAAGATCAGACTATCCTTTCAAATTTAAACAGGAGAACATTTGACAAGTACAACCAGCTCCATCTTTTGTGCTTTAACATGCTGAAAGGAATGCAGAAATAAGTGGGGGGGAAACTGCTTAATGGGTTGGAAGGGATGACACATAAGAAAAGCTTAGAAAGATTAAATATGTACAGCTTGACTAACCAACAATTAAGTGGGGGGAGAGGGAGAAGATATATCTGTCAAAAGCAATGAGAAGGTAAACACCAAGGGGCAAGAGTAATTATTTAAGAATACAAATGGGACATATCTAGAAATAATGAGATCAAATTGAGAAAAGGACAATGTAGTCTGAATTTGAAGAATGACTTACTGTAAGTGAGAAAGGGTATTTCCACTTTTTTCTCTTGAGAGTATTCCACAATGTGCTACATCTTCCTCAAAACAATTAAAATGAAGTGGGTAAAACACAAGGGACTATATTCTCTGTTACAATCCTGTATTGGTAGGGCTTTGCTTTCTGTCCTAAGAGATCTTTTCTAATTGCAATGACTTTTCCCCAAAAAATTAATAAACAAAAAAAAAGCTAAATAAAATGAGAAGTTATGAAATAACAGGTGCTTGGGAATAGGAAGAAAGGTACAGGAAACAATGCAATAAAAAAGAGTAAGCTTTGTATCAATTAAATAAATTATGATAGGCCATATCAAAATGTCCTAAGGCTTCCTAGTCACTTCCAATGCATTATAAGTCTCATGTTTCCAGTCATTCAATTGTGTAACCTTACACAGCCCCTTTGAATACTCTGACTTTTATTTAATCAGGCATAGAAGCATATTTGAGAACAAATATTTCAAAATTTAAAATGAAAAGCTAAAAATGTATTGCTTTTAAGTTGAAGCCCATGGATTAAAGGAGGGAGGCCAATTGCAAAACAGTTAAAGACTTAAATTAGAAGAAATTAATTCAATGATTATGTTAAAACATACTATGTCTACAAGCAAGAAAGGAGGAAAGAGAATTTCTAAATTCTTTTTCATGTGGCATTAACAGTAACATGAAAGGAAATTTGAAATTTGTATAACAAAAATAGAAAGAGATTGTCTAATTCCTTCATACAAAGGAATTCATTCTGATAGGCTGAGTGACATTATCTAGTATTTTGAATAGTAATCATCAATTAATTAAAATTCAGTATTTCCATTACAATTTCTGCTTGCAGAGAGTTTTCTTTCATTGCCATTTTTATTTTCACCCTCAAATAAGGACATTGCTGATTGAATTTTTCTGCTTGAACAGATCAAATAAGCACGAGTGAAAAAGCAAAAATTTCTATGGAACTGAAGATCTGTATGTAAAGTGAAACACAAGTAATTAAGACTAGATAATTTATATTTTAGAAGACTGGCTATTAATTCTTAATTGTAAGTGATAAATTAGGATTAAATATAAATAAGGAATTGGCTGATGCAGATCACCATTTTTTCAATATAGTCGCTCTACTTTGTTTCTGTGTCATTCCACTGCATATCTAAGTCAGAAAACTACATTTAACTTAGTACTATAATTTTTTTTAATCTATCTAAACTGATCGATCTGTCTGAATCTCAAAGTAGTTGTCTTCAAAGATGGTTATAGATCGTCATCCTTCTTATTCACTATGCGAATATGTTAAAAAGACAATAGCTACTGTTGTTTGCCAAATTATTTATGGCTCTGATGAACCAATAAAACTGTCTTTGAAATCAAAGAGATAATGCAAGAATTAAGTGTGTAAATAAATTAGCAATATTGAGTTACTTCCAAAGCTGGTCATGAGAAGTGAACATACATCCCAGTAATCTTTTACAGAGCAATTTAAGTTTATATCATGATCTAGGAGAGTGAAATTTGTCTAAAAAGCAATAATTTCTTTGAAATACTTGCATTTTAAAAGCACAAGCTAGTGCAATACAACAGAATACACAGAAGTGTAAGCACATTCTCATTATAACCAGGAAACTACTTCAGCCTATACAATAACACTATGATAGTAAAATCTCAAAATGCTGTTCTACTTAGGAGATGACTATAAAAGTGGCAAAAATTATTTTCATGCAGGCTGTGCTTCACTGATATGAAGTGCTTAATTTACAGATACAAAACCAGAGCCTGTATCAGTTCCCACTGAAACCCCATAAATTCAATGAAAGCAAAGCTATACCAACTAGATTTCTGAAAAACCTCCCTCATGTTGTACACCAGTAGTGTGAGGGTTTTTTAAAAAATACAAACCTAAAAATCAAATTATCATTATTTCCAGCATGCATTGTTAGAGGCATTAGATTTAATTAGATTCTCTCTTCACTGTTCCTCCAACATAGTCCTTCAAACACATGAGTCAAACCAAAAAGCTACTCTGGGGCACTGGTTTTTATCAACAGGAGAACTAGCAAGAGATGACAGGGAGTTAAGTAGATGGTTGGCTCTTCTACCTGCCTGTCCCTTTTTCTGCACAGGAGAATGGGAGAGAAAAGGGAAATGCTACAACAAGACTAAAGTACAGATAGCAAAAATACATAAATAATTACTTGAATTAATTTATGCTGCACACCACCTCAGAGTAGATACTAGTGAAGGTAGTTTTGTTAATGGCCCTCAAAGTCCTTTACTACTAGCTGAATTACTGTCACTTCTGCTATCAAGATCTATCCTCCACACCAAGCAGCTGACATGAAAACTCTAATTTGTCACTCAGCTGTGCTCTTTCAGAGGACTGCATGCCAGAGGGAGGACTTCTGGGGGAGCCCTGGCTGTTTGATAACTACCCCTGTGCAGTGACATTATCATATCACCACCTCATCATCCTTATTATACATGGCTCTTCTCAGACTTCTCACAGCACCTTTCATGTAGCATTTCAGATAAATTTGGTCCAAGTTATGGAAGCAGTTGGCTGTTTCTTGCTATTTATAGAATCATAGAATCATTAAGGCTGGAAAAAGACCTCTAAGATCACTGAGCACAACGTTTGGCTGAAAATTATTATGTCAACTAAACCCTAAGTGCAATGTCCAGTCGTTTCTTGAAGACTTCCAGAGATGGTGACTCCACCACTTCTCTGGGCAGCCTGTTCCAATACCTAGCCACCCTTTTAGGGAAGAAATTCTTCCTGATGCTCAACCTGAGCCTCCTGTGGCACAGCTTGAGGCCATTTCCTCCTGTCCTGTTGCTAGTTTCCTGGGAGAAGAAGCTGATACCCACCTCACCTTCTGGTAGTTACAGAGAGTGAGCCTCCTTTTCTCCAGGCTAAGCACCTCCAGTTCCCTCAGCCACTCCTCACATGACTTACACTCTAGTCCCTTCACCAGCTTTGTTGTTCTAAACTCCCCTTTGATCCTAATAGGAATTAAAAAAATCATAGAAAATAACATATCTTTAGTCCCAAAAGACTGCAATATCTGAAGCTTTGTCTCTTTCAGAACTTGTATCAAGGTATAAGACTTTGAAAAACATGTCCTTTGTCATATAGCTTGTGTAAGTCCCACCTAGCCCTGTTATGTCCCATGAAATTATAAGTATTTCATAATTATTTCTAAGTAGTTAAGCTGCCTAGGTTGATCTTTACAGTTGCCGATTTCTTAATAGAGCATGATCAAAATAATTTTATCCTTTCATAATCACATATTGAGTTTTAGTATCATTTGCCTTAGTTTTATCATAATTCTGTGCTTAAATTTCTAGTTATCCTTGTGCCATAACATCTCTTACTCCCATGATAGTGATGTTATCCTTAATTGTGATGTTAATTAAATTAATATCAATTCAAATGAGAGTATAAAACCTGAAAGACAGCTCTTGATTATATCTTAATGTATTTCTTGTCCACAATGAAAATGAAATTTGAATATTAGATTCTTATTATTGGTTTTATTGTTGCTATTATTATTCTCAGGCAGCATTTCTCACTGCAAAGATCATTGCTTCCCTAATTTTGTACTATTTCTTGAAAGAAAAACTATTGAAGATTGCCACGGGAGGAAGAGATTGAGAAAAATCATTATAAAGCCAACAAATTCATAAGGATTGGCAGAAAATCCTCATAGAAATTGTTAACCCACAGAGAACATGTCTCTTTGAAACCCAGAGATTTTAGAGGGACAAAGAAACCTCATGCTGTCTCAAGAAAAATTGAGGACTTACTTTCAAAGATGAAATGCCTATGCACCCACTTTGTAATTCAAAAGTCACCTCCATGCCAACATCTGGTGCAGCTCAGCGATGAGTTTCATCAAACAGAATTTGATTTTAAACTGAGACAGCATCCCTTCTAATAAAATGTTTTTTTTTTGAGAGATTAAGAAATAAGAAAAGGACATATTTTACAATATATCTTAGGCTAATGAGCATTCTGTAAAAATCATATTTAGAAAGAGCAAGAGGACCTTTTAATATTTAACTACGTTTTCTTATCCTAAACCTCTATGCAATAATGCTTCATTGTGAGAGATCTGGCCTGCCATTTCACTCATTTATGTATTTATGCACATCTAAAATACAGCTTTGCTGAAAAAGGGTTCTGCCTTTTATTAGTTTTCCAATTTTTTTTCTTTAACTGATATTAAAGGAATCTCAGCCTTAAACTGAAATAAGATCTGAAATAAAACAAGAAAAAACTGTCTGTTAAAAAATACTCTTAATTTAAAGAAGTCCCAGGCACACCTACAGGTTGGGTGAGGAAGTACTTGAAACCAGCAGTGAGGAGAAAGACTTGGGAGTGACAGTGGATGAGAAACTCACCATGAGCTGCACTAGCAGCCCAGAAAGCCAATGGAATCCTGGGCTGCATCAAAAGGAGTGTGGGCAGCAGGTCAAATGAGGTGATTCTTCCCCTCTACTCTGCTCTCATGAGACCCCACCTGGAATACTGTGTGCAGTTCTGGTGCCCTCAACGTAAGAAGGACATGGAACTGTTGGAGCAAGTCCAGAGAAGAGCCACGAAGTTGGTAAGAGGTCTGGAGCATCTCCCCTACGAGGACAGGCTGAGAGAGTTTGGGCTGTTCAGCCTGGAGAAGAGAGGATAAAATCAGTATAATTAACTTAATATGTCAGCTGAACATTTCAGATTATCAGGGAATGACCACAAGACAGTCTATAAGTTCTCTTGCATACAAAGCACATTTTGGTTTTGTTTCCTCTCTCCATCCCACCTTTTACCATTAAATCCCTGAGGGAACACCTGATAAAACCAAGCAAGTAATTACGTTTTTAAATGGAGAAACCTTACTCACTTCATCTAAAATTTGGGCTGGGGGTAGTAGATAGATAGAAAATGACCAGCACTTCAGCTGCACTTGAACTACTGTATCTTTTGGATGACTCTTCTTTACTGTTGTTTATAGACTGTAAACTGCATAGAAATATATATTTTTAATAATAAATTTCAACCTAAACTATGAATAGAAGAACTCCAAATTTCAAAATGGTTCAAATAAAATCTCTATACCTCGTTGGGCACACAGAACAAAAACCCCCAAACTTTGTGTTTTAAGAACAAGAAAAGTTAATCACTAAAATATTTCATTATGAAATAACTTTTGGAAGACAGATTCTATGACAGATAGTTGTATATTTAAAATGCATAGAATCAGATTATATGGAATAGTGCAGCAACAGGATACATTTAAAAGTTGCACAAGGATAGGGAAGAATAATCTAAGGAGCTAATTTGATTAGAATTTAGATTGAATAACATTTGTCAATAAATGCATAATTATTCTTTATAAAGAATATGCAATTTATATTTTAGTTCTTCTTTATTTCTGGTTTTCTTGATTTTTTTTTCCCTAATAAGAGGAAAAGAAATGTAAAAGCCAGAGGTTAGGCTGCAATGATTGAAAGAAATTGGGAGCTTCAGTAATAAGAGGAAAAGAGATGTAAAAGCCAGAGGTTAGGCTGTAATGATTGAAAGAAATTGGGAGCTTCAGGGCAAAAGAAATGAGGATCAAGAGCCAGAACAACACTTCAACACATTTATGAAATGCGATGTAGCTTTGATATAGTCAGGAAACACAAGAACAAAAGGACTGTACTGAACAAGATAAAGTCAAGGTCTACTGACACTCTTGTCTTATATGTCCAAGTCATGGCTGTAAAATATGCACTTCATGCTAACCTACTGAGAACTAAAAAGAAAGATTGACAAAAAGAGAAAGGTCAATTATGAACAAAACTGTATCAAAGAATATCAATAACAGGGGAAAAATATAATGAGTCCTCAACTATCAGGTACTTCTTTCAGTAGAATTACATTTATCTGAAAGTTAGGTGTTATTCAGAATATACAACTTTGATGCATAAAACTGCATCACCAACTTCAGCTCTTAAAGAATATTGTGACCCAGAGCTATAAAAACTGTTAATTTTGAGTCTCAGTTTTCAACTAACTTTAAAAAAAACTCCCAAATTTCACTGAATTTACTCATCCTTTAGTGATAATTACGAACATAATTTAAGAACACTAAGTACAAATTAAAAATGGCTCACCAAGTAATCAAACCCATAAGCAGACAGACTGTTCTCCATTATTTCTACCCCCTTCTAGCTCTGTAGCATCATAAAGTGAAAAAAAATTAGTACTGCACCTCAAATGTTAAGTAATAAATCTGAGATTTCTATGAACCACTGCAGAAATTGTGCAAGTTTTGTGATGGACTTAATTCTCTGATGTTTTCTATGGGAGAAAGGGGCATCTCTTTCTAGAAAGTGTTGGATTCACCCCTTACAATGGTTCTCACACAATATATTCCCTAGAGGATAACATAAACTCCACAAAAATATTTATAATACACTAAACACTTGTGTCAGTCTTAAAATCAGATATTTTACATAGCTCTATAAACTTAATGTTCTAATTCTATAAGAAGCTTAAACATGCTGGAAATAAATATTGATTTTTGGAGCTCAGCCACTTCCTATAAGGGTGATGGCTGTAAAAGACTCTCACAGAAGAATAAATAATATTTACTTTTTCCTACGTAAACCCTTCTTCTAAATTATTGAACAAGTGACATGTTTAAATTAAGCACATAAAAATATGCATCTTTCTGTTTCAATCCTTACTGTCAGCACTAAAATTTTCTCTAGTAGCCCAGATATACTCCAAGCAATACGATGCATTTGTAGAACATAAAAATAGTTAAACTTTGATTTGCAAAGAAATGGAGATTAGATTATTCAGCTAGAAAAACAAACAATTTGAAGTCTTTTTACATAATTGGAAAACTTCACAAAGCACAAACCAAGACTTTTAAAAGCAAATCCTACCACTCATTTCACAGAAGGTATCAAGATATATTAATAAAGATTAATTTCCCTAAGGTTATACTTGACCAGTGGAAATCTATACTATAAATTAATACCTGATTCTACATAATACTTCTTGAAGTATCTTTTGAAGATGTACAGCCATCAAGGTTGTTTTGATCTGACAGAACACTTCGCATGGTTTTCACTTTGAAGAGTCATTGACTCCTCCCAGCTAGAAAATGGCACTGGTAGTTGGACAGGGGAACTCTCCACTTTATCTTGTGTCTCTGTTTCCCCTTGCTGCTTTGGAGTGTTTTCTGTGCCAGGAAATTTTCATTTCTCTTGTGCATGAATACTGCTCAATAGACATATAAAAAAGCGAGTGATCCCAGTCTTGACTGAGCTGTGGAACACACCTTGGAAGAACACATGGATCAGGTACAGACACAAGGTACTGCTCCTTCATTGGGAGAAAATGAGTAAGAAGGAATTTGGTTTTCACTGTCCAACTTCTTTCTACATGAATCATTGATTTGCAATCATTAAAGTTAGGTGTTCACACCTAAACCTGAAACCTGATGACAAAAAGATGCATCCTCAAACTCAACATTATAGACTCACTGCTGTAAATAATCCTTCCCTGTGACACAGTGGCACCACAGGTGAAGGAGCTGCTGCATCCACAGGGCAACTGGCTGCTACTTTCCTGCTGGTATTTAAAGCCCAGGTATGTGCTTAAAAGGGATTTTCAACATTTTTCCATCTTACTTTGAGTACCATGGGTATAAGCACAGTTCCTAAACCAGACAACTTGTGCAATTCAAGCTGCATACAGCCCAAAAGCCAATGGGAAGTATAAATCCTGGAGTATACTGGCTATAGAAACAAGCTCAACAAGGCATGGAGCTAACACTGACTCTGCAAAAGGGGAAACAGGCAATATATTTTCATTTTGGTACCTTTTACAAGATTTGCATATCATTTAAATGACAATTAAACGCCATGTTTCCCAGGTGCTTTTGATAAGAAATCAAAAGGATTTCCTTGTGCAGTATTTAAAGGTAATTGATTTTCAAGCTTCCTGCCATTATCCATGCTAGAGTCAAAGACTTGTGCTGTATAGTATGCAAAGAGGGTGCCTAAACTGTTCTGAGGTTCAGAAGGCAGCACTATACTCTCCTCCAGCTCTGCTGTTCTGAAAGTTCAAAGGAAATCTTGTGATTGGCATTAATTTTCAACACTGCTGAACTGCATCAGAATGATAACTGGAGATACTAGTGCTTGAAATAAATACTTTGTACCAATGAAGCTCTCACAAAAGACTTGAATTCATGACTTTCCTAATGAGCATGTGGCTCTAAGAGGCTGTAAAATGATAAAGAGCCTTATTGATCAAAGAATTTGCCTATTTTAATGGGCACTTCTGTAATTACATATCAGTGATGTGACCTATTCTATCTTCCCTATCAAATATAAAGAGCATAATCTTATAGAAAACAAGAAACTCTATATTTAGCAAAGCTCATAAATATGTGCTTTAAGTGAAAAATAAAAATCCTAACCGGAAGCATGGCTGAAATCTGCTGAATGTAGCTAGTTGTGCTCATTTAGAAACATGCTTGAGTTTTGGCAAACAGGCAGAATTAAGTGTGTATTGTCATGTATCTTGACTGAGAATAGGAATAAAGGTGAAAGGAGAAACTAGCAGAAAAAACATTTTCCCAACCTCTTGGAATGAGGACTTTTCATTATTGTTTTGTGTGTTTGGTTTTCTCATACAGAATATGACTAAACCTCCATATAGTTAACAGCAGTATATAAATTTTTATGAATGATCAGGACATATGATTGCCACATTTAGTTAAGAAATAGAAATTAGAAATGTCCTCTCTTGCTTTCTGTAAAATTTTAAAATAGTTCATCACCCTTTTACCCCAAAATTAAAATGCTGGTTTAATCCTCTTAGATTCAGGTGTAACAGTAACAACATCTAAGCACTGGCAATGAGAAAAGCAGGAAAGCAATAAAAAAACCAACAGAAATTGGCAAGACTATAGAATTACCTTTTGAGATTTATACAGAGGATTTCCCCATGTGTTATATCTATAAATCTTGTTTCAAAACTGATTTAAAAGTATGAATAAAGCAAATCCACCTGCATAAATTTATATAACTATGGAGTATTTCATAACCTTTGAGCTCATTCCCCAAAAAGCCCAAATTGATGCTATTTTGCAGCTTATTCAAATAACAAGCATAGCAATCAGTTGGAAAAATTAAATTAACTACTTATCTCTGTTGTAGTCTTTGAAATTTAAGCAGTCAAAGACATAAGATTTAGGAGTATGAAAGACAATTATTTTATGCCATGTTTTAATTAGCAATCTAGATTTCAGTAAAAACAGCAAGTAAGCATCATAATCCTTTCATTTCTAATGCATACCTAAAGGAAGCAAAGATTTCTCTAGAGACTAGAAAGTGTTTCATTTAAGGAAAATTTTACTTCCAATCATCAGAATTATACTGTACTTTTACATGTGTTTCTCAGGCAAGTGCCTAAAGGTGCTTCACCAAACAAAAATCTCAAAAATTTCAGTCTTACTACAATGATAAAAACCTGCTTTAATTTAGAAAATCTCAGTCTTACCACAATGATAAAAACCTGCTTTAATTTAGGCTTATCCATTTTGAGGTATTTGTGAGCATTTGAGATATTTATGAATCCTTATGAGAATGCACTGAAAATACATGGAGTTTGGGATGAACATTTATCTGGAAGACATCACAAAATGGAGTAAGGGTGAACATTACTTTTGCTTTCCTATTGAATATCTCCTTTGGTCTTACCACAATGATAAAAACCTGCTTTAATTTAGGCTTATCCATTTTGAGGTATTTGTGAGCATTTGAGATATTTATGAATCCTTATGAGAATGCACTGAAAATACATGGAGTTTGGGATGAACATTTATCTGGAAGACATCACAAAATGGAGTAAGGGTGAACATTACTTTTGCTTTCCTATTGAATATCTCCTTTGTTATTATTGTAATTATTCTTCACACTACGCAGCTCCCTAGACTAGGAAACAAATTGTGTTCACCTTTTCTCTAGGTCTTGAAACACATACTTTTGAATGGACTTCAATATTCAATTCTTTCTGCAAATAAATCATATATTTAAACTAATTACTAATGTAGACCTTTCAGCCACTGCTTATTATCAGAGGAAACAGATGATTTTACTACTAACAGTCATCTTTATCGTGAATAAATTACTAACCTTCATAAGCAGTTGGTACCTTAGTATTCTTCATCTTAAATTCTGAATACTATGACTGAATGTTCATGCCTTGGAGGTCAAAATTAGCACTGACAGATATTACCAAATAGGAAAAATGACCCCCAACTTTGTCTGTTATGATACTAAAAACCTTTTACCTTTACTTGACAAGGTGGCATATAACTTAGGAATGGATAGCAATGCTATGTCTTTTCACATACTATTATATCTGTATTCGACTTGAGGGGAGGAGAAATGGCGTATATATTTAAAAAATTAATTTATTTTAAATTTTCTTCTGTATTAAATCAGCTTTTCCTCCTATATCATCAAAAAGAGTAAAGGATCAAATCTGAGCAGTTGGATATAGATTAGCACATCTATGGAGATAGCATAGTTTGTGTGTGTGATACCAAGTACAAAGATCCCCAGGACAATAGCAAAGTGGGGCACTTTGCCTTCTGGACTACTGGCAAACAGCTTCAAAGAGAAACAGAGCTTAAAACAGTCTTATCTACCACACTTATCAACAGCTCTCTTCCTACATAGTTTGTCAGCTCTTGAATTCATTCTGAAAGCTGCGAGATATTCACCCAAATTATTCAATGAGCCAGGTAACTGAAACATAAGGTGATTAGCTTAAGCTGGATGATTAAACTTTTGAATGTCTGGATTTGAGGAGCTGAATCACCCTCTTTGAAACTGTTTCCAGCAGTATATCTCCAAGCCCTCATTAAGCCTTGCTTAATACTAAGCTACACGATTTTAATATTTATTTCTCACCTTCATTCCCCTCTGCCTTTCCATCCAGTGTTTGGGGATGTAGTTGATAGGGACAAAGCTAAGAAAGTAAGTTTGCACTCCAGTAAGTTTGTGTGTGGGACCTGCACCTCTGTAAGACAACTCCTTCTTTCTAAATGTTTCTTGTTTCTTACTGCAAACAGGCAGGGACAAGTTTCTATATTGATGCCAGTTCCCAAGCAACCAGTAAATGGAAGGTCTTTTACTACAGACTAATAAACTTAAAAAAAAGACTATGCAACCTTTCAACTCTTTTATATGTAGCCAATGTTTCTGAATATTTTATAACAGCTATCAAGAAGTTGCAAGACACTAATCATCCAGAACATTAACTTTGTGGTCACGATTCAAGTATCTTTTTCCTGTGATTCTCTTTCAGTATATTAAACATATTAAGTATTACAAAAGAAGAATTAGGTGGTGTTTTCAGGAATCTTTTCTGACTCTACTTATTAGTTTGTTTTGCTTCGTTCTTTGGGTTGGGTTTTTTAACCATTGTGAATGATCAATGTTGTTTTCCAGACAACATTAACTTTGTGGTCACGATTCAAGTATCTTTTTCCTGTGATTCTCTTTCAGTATATTAAACATATTAAGTATTACAAAAGAAGAATTAGGTGGTGTTTTCAGGAATCTTTTCTGACTCTACTTATTAGTTTGTTTTGCTTCGTTCTTTGGGTTGGGTTTTTTAACCATTGTGAATGATCAATGTTGTTTTCCAGACAGAAAGCACCATGTTCTTTGGGTTGGGTTTTTTTAACCATTTTGAATGATCAATGTTGTTTTCCAGACAGAAAGCACCAGCCTCAAGTCCTCATAACAGAAACACAGAAGAGTGAAAAGCTGAGACCTTTCAGGCAATACAAAAAGCCAATATAAAATTTGTTAAAACTGTTTTCACATGCACAGGATAATTATATGCTTTTTAAGATGCTCCACAAAAAGAAAAGGTTAAAATCAGTCACTTCATAGAGAATATCTGTCAAAAATCTCAGAGCTAAACATGGAAATTTATGATGTCACATGCATGACGTTTGCCTTGACAATGCCCCTGAGTGATTATATTGATCTCAAAGCTAATTTTTTGCATCTGAAGTTACCATTATTTTTCCCATGTGCATTACCTAGTACATATAGAGACATTAATTTCCTCTGTCACCTTTTTTCCCAAGTCACATTCCCTCACAATGTTCTGCAGCTCTTTACAGCTGGTACCTGCATGTACTGCCTCAAAGAACTTTGTATCATCAGCAGCATTGTCATCTTACTCCTTAATCAATTCCTGTGTTGTCTGTATCTACCCTGAACACCACACAGCCCAGTAGGGATTCCTGTTGAAGACTTCCCTAGGATACATATAGTACACATGGAAAGAGCTGACAGGTGTTTTTGTAAAGGGAAGCCCTGCTTTCAGAAACTCTGAACATATGGCATCACCTCATTGATAGACCATCCAGCAAGACTTCAAGGAATCCTTCACCAAAGAATTTATGGAAAATAAATAACCCTGGTATCATAGAAAAGATCCTTGCATGAATAAATACTGGCCTAAAAGACAGAAAATTAAACAGCCATAAATATTTAACTCTTGCAGTAGAGGGAGGTTTCCCTTTTTCTTCCTTTGTACGAAGAGTTAAAAGCAGGATGGAGCACTGAACAGTTGCCTTAGATGCAGGATCTATGGTTGAAGCAATAAAAGACAAAGCAAGCAAAATTCATTATGTCTGTATACTGCAGCTCTCATACAGGCTCTTCACTTTCCATTTGCTATTTCATTGCAGCTGTTCAATATAAGGTGTTGATTGCCATGGCAGAGAGTAAAGGAAACTTGTAACACAGAGATCCAGGATAGATTGTTTCTGTTGAAATCCAACCGTAAATATTAAAAGTCCTATTAAATAATAATACTTTGAAAAGTCCAAATTAGCACAATGACTTAGGAAGTTAGAAATAATTAAAAAGAGAATTTGATTTTAAACATTTCTTACTGTTTTCTTTATTTCTCAGCTAAATTATCCCACAGTTTCAACTAGGACTGCTGTTTGAGAAAATAATGACCAGCTTTGGGAAGTGCCAAGTAACTATAATTATTGGTATGTTAATATCTGAATCCCATAGAATTTAAATTGTCAAGATAATTTAATAAAATATAAGAAATGTGATATAAATTTGATATCAGAAAAATTACAGGTAGCCTGAAGTGGGTTTGGTTTGTTTCAATGCTGATATATTTTTTAAAAAAAAACAAAACCTTTACATATTTTATGGTAACAGAGTTTAGCCTTGCTATACTTGCCACACTGGTGAGCAAACATATAAAATGAATTTTATAACAAAATACATCTCTGTAGCCATTTTAAATTCATATATAGGTAAATTGATTTCAGTGGGAGTTATGTACTTAATCACCTTTGAGAAACTGGGCCTCAGTCCCTAATCAAGTCTACTTAAATATGCTAACCAAATTTTTTCAAAAGTGCTGACATTCTGCAGCTCTGCAGTATCACTGGGTGTTTCTGGGTATTAGATGTAATAATAACACATCTAAACTTGTTTAAGAAAACAGATTTTTGTAATTGGTAAAACCTTTTCTGTGATTACTACTGACTTTCATCTTGTATTATGTAGCTGTGAATGTTTATCTGGCAAGCAAACAATAAATAGTACTGCATGATTTTTTAATATCCTTCTAGACAAACCTATATATAGACATCTGTGCTATTTGTCTCAGAATGGCCTAATACTTCCTTCCTGTTATGATGAGTTGAGCGAGTTATTTCATTGATTTTTTTTTTTTAATTGTAGATGATGCTTTCCTAACATCAGAACTATATACCATAAAGTTCATTCTCCAAATCCTACTGGACTATCACAACCTTGGGCTCATCATGTTCAAGAAACTGGATCTTTCCACAGTGACTTTTTCAGAGTGTTTACACTTAGTGTTACACCAAGATTTTAAAAAAAATGTTAAAATATTTTAAACAAATACATCTTTTCTTCTGAATGGATCTTCAGAGCTTTCATTCTATGTAAAGCCTTTGTGTTTCAATGGAAGATCTTGAGCTTTTGTAGATTCTTTAGTGCAGAATCCTAATTCATACTAAACTCTGTATAATGTTTGTATGAACTCAAGTAGGAAATGAAATATTAGACTATTATATTCTGATAAAAAAATCACCTTTCTATCATTTAAACTTCGACATTAGAGACTTAACATCCCAATGGAAACTAAGTCTTTAAACCAAGAGTTAAACAGTATACCAGAGCAAAGTTCAAAAGGAGGGGGAAGAATTGGTGGGGTGGAATTTAAAAGGGACTAAATTAATATTTTGATCTGAGAGACTTACAGATTTTGAGCTTTTTGCAAGTATAGGAATTTTTTTTTCTTCCAAAACTATTGAAGTAGTACTTGAGATAAACATGGAAAAGCAAGGGAAACCTGAAAGTAGATACTTAGGAGAGGATGAATAAGACTTCTGTGAGAAGATGATAGTGGTCTAGAGTTGCAGATGCATGGAAAACAGGTGGAACAAGATATATGAGATGGAAATATAAGGGAAAGCTATTCATGCTGGGTTAGGCATGAGAGGAGGGAGGAACTGTTTATTAGAAGATAGAGAAAAAATTAGGTTTGTAGTAAAAAGCACAGACATTTAAAAGAAATGTGGAAGGAGGGGATAAGTGGATTAAGATGGTTGTTAAAACCAGCAACAGCAACAAGGAAACAATACTGTTATACAGAAGAGAAGAAAGAAAATCCCTGGAAAAATTTTAAAAAACAGAGGCATAGACCACAGATGAGGGTGAGGGGAACAGAAGATAGAAATAAATAACAAGCCAGCTACCAGTGTGTTTCTCAGTGTAAATTATGCATAAGCTTTAAGCTAAAATGAATTTTACATGCTGCATGGAATGTGTTGATGCACACAGAGTCTTATCCAAAGACCACTCGAATCAATGGTAAAAACCTCCTGTGGTTATTTATAGGCTAAAATCACACTTGGAACTTTGCAGATCCAAAACAAGAGCTGAAATTTGATCTCTGAAAAACACACACATTTGGGGAGGACTTTGATCATGCCTCTGCTTAAGCAAACTCCTTACAAAAGCTTTGAGAAGTACTGAATTGAGGTGCTGTAGATGGGTCTGTGGAAGCACAGCAATTGCCAAAGTCAGCCCCTCACTCACAAAGCTCAACAGCTCAATTGTAACACTGTTCTAGGCTTTTGTGGCTGACACGTCTGTGGGTATCACAAACCCCTTGCAGATTTCAGGCAAATATTATTCAGTTGAATGAAAGCTTGAGTATATTCTCTATCACAATTGTAGCAATTCATTATCAACCCAGTGGCACCATCACGCTTAAAATTCTGTGCCCATTCCCGTCATCAGTCTGGTATTGTTGAGTGTTTTATAATTCAGCTATTTTAAATCATACTAGGATGACACTCAACTTAGAATTTCTTATTCTGGCTGTATTTTCTTCTCACAATATTGCATGTAAATTGTTTAATTCTCTAGGAAGCTAGGTAAGCAACTGAAAGAAATAAATGTTTCAGGAAACACTATTGCTGGCTTCCCACTAAATAGTGCTTACTTCAAAAAGGAAACATCGTTCATATTACATCACCAACACAGACAGTGAAGATAAAGAATTCAATACTGTTTGTGAAATTTGTCAGAGTGTTCTTTATATGCATGCTATCATTGCAGCAAGAGCTTCACTGCATGGCAGATTCCTTGCTCTGGTCAGATTAAAGAGAGATCTTTGCATTCAGTCCAATATTATTTTTAAGGAAGATAAGAGTGTATTTTTCATACTTAATTTCTAAATTTGGAATATTAATTGACAGAACATACTAGAAAAAAACAGAGCAGAACATCATAGAAAGAAACCTCAACTTTAAAATGGATACATGTATATAGACACACATGTACAACTGTATATATACATGTGTAGTGACATTAACACCTCTCCATATGGTCCACAATACACAAGAAAACTCTTATCCAATTTTATAAAACACCAGAGAACAAAGCAAGTTAGTTCATTCCCTGTGCATCCAATTTTGATTATCTGGTGTTTATACACCAGAGAGCAAAGCAAGTTAGTTCATTCCCTGTGCAGTCAGACAGTGCTCTTACAGCCTGAAGTAGAGCCTTCTACTAATTCTTGCAAACTGGTTTCCATTTTCAAAGTACTTAGCTGTAGTTTAAACCATAAAACTCATAACTATTTAAGTCTCCATGACAGAAGTCATTAAAGACTCAGATTATCTGGTGTTTATACACCAGAGAGCAAAGCAAGTTAGTTCATTCCCTGTGCAGTCAGACAGTGCTCTTACAGCCTGAAGTAGAGCCTTCTACTAATTCTTGCAAACTGGTTTCCATTTTCAAAGTACTTAGCTGTAGTTTAAACCATAAAACTCATAACTATTTAAGTCTCCATGACAGAAGTCATTAAAGACTCATCACTGTTTTACAAATAGGTCAGCAGAGATATTCAGCCAGCTACCCCAGGATAAATGCATTATTATTGAAATGAGACTTAGAAGATCACTCCTCGTTAACTAGTCCAAAGAAATGCAGTGATTAGAGCTCCATTCTATAAAGAACCAGCTCAGAAAGTATTATAGGACAGCAGGTGCCATCAACCCTAAGTTAAGCCCGTGCAACTTTAATGAGACTGTACAAGTATAAGTGGAGGTAAAACTAGATGAGAGAGTTGCACCTAGATGAGAGGAGGCTGTATTGAGGTGGGAGTCAGCCTCTTCTCCCAGGACAGGTTTGCTGGGGAGATTTAGACAGGATGGTAGGGAAACTTTCTTTACTGAAAGAGTGATCAGGCACTGGAGCAGGCTGTCCAAAGAAGTGGGAGAACCATCACCCCTGGAAGTGTTCAAATACTGCTTGGATGTGGCACTTGGGGACATGGTTTAGTGGTGAACATGACAGCATTAGGTTAACTGCTGGACTTGATGATCTTAGACATTTTTTCCAACCTAAACAGTTCTATGATTCAATGAATCTATGATTTACATAAACCCAAGGATTCATAAATGACAAAAAGGAGGTAGAATTCTAGACATTTGACATGTAAGAGAAATATGTAATCTATACCACAGAACATTAAGGTTTAAAGCACTTGAAAGAGAGAAAATGCTAATTTAAGGTTGATTTTATTGTCTCACTGTATGCTTGCTTTCTTTTACAAATCAGGTTTGCATTGACCAACTAAGTGCAGTTCCAAATTTAGTATGAATCCTGCTTCAATCAGTGCAGAGGATGGATAACATTACAGAACAAGAAATATTTTTTACTAAAAGACACTCAATGCTTTTCTTCTTCTTCCTTATTGTTCAATTTGAATTACCAAGGGACTTATTTTCTGAAATGTCATAGCATATTTGGATTATCTCATACATAAAGTATTTCAGCTCAGAGAACAAATCTAGGAAACCCAGGAAACAAACTCAGGAAATATAGGTTAAAAATGTTGCACAGAATTAGTCATTAAGTGGTGCTATGATTTCTTATCTGTGATATAAGTTTAGATTAGATATTACGAAAAAGTTCTTTAAAGTGAGGGTGATGAGACACTGGCACAGGTTGCCCAGGGAGGCTGTGACTCCAACCCTGGCAGTGTTCAAAGCCAGGTTGGATAAAGCCTTGAGCAACCTGATCTAGTGGGAGGTGTCCCTGCCCATGGCAGGGAGAGCCGGGACTAGATGATCTTTAAGGCCCATTTCAACCTCTTAACATTCTGATTCTATACATGGTAAGTGCTAACAAGAGTGCCAAAAAACCCTGTTAGTTGAGAAATCTGGGTCACAGGTGATAAAATGAGTGGTATGTAATGCAGAGGCAAAGATCTTTTCCTCATACAAAAATTACTTTGAGAAAATTAGGGAAGTTTTATAAGAAAATTAGCAATAAAACCCAATAGTTTCACAGTGTGACAAGAACACTGAAAAGGTCAGTTTCTTATTATTTGACTTAATAGATCTATGTGAGCCAAAAAAAAGAAAAAGAAAAAAGTAAGGCACTTCAGAAAAACTCTCAAGACATTCTTCTCAAGCTGATTTTTTTCTAAAGAATAATTTTTCCCACTGCTGATCAATAAGATTGGGAAAAGAAGAGCTTTATCTCCTGATGCCCATTTTTTTCCTATCTAATACAAATGTGACCCTTAATGTGTCAAGAGTTTCATACTATTTTTTTCTCCTAGACAGTATTACTGACACAGTATGAACAGCAAGTCATTGCAGCAGTTACAAAAGAATTAGATAAGAAAAAAATATTAGTCATTAGAAATTGTTTGTGGTTAAGTATATTTCATTAGATGATAAGATCTTAAAGAAATTAATAGCATTACTTAAGCATTCCTGTTTCATAAACAATGAAACTGCATTGATAAAAAGGACCAACTGCAATTATGAATAGAATCTGCCATATTCTCAGCAGACCCAACCCTTGCTTCTGTACATTCCACTTATATACATTTCAAAGGTAAAGGGGATTGTCTATTTTCAGAGTCTTAGAAAATCACAGTATGATCTACTTATCTGCAAATATGCTGTGGTTCTTTGCACTCCACCAAATGGAGCCTGGATAGATTAGGTCTCAGTAGGGCTTCATTCTAACATAACTTCACACACTTTGTCAATAGAAAGGATTTGTGTTTTTTTTTTTTCTTGGAGTTTCCTGAACAGAACAACAAGCTATGAATGCTTGGAGGCACAATTAAAAAATGTATTTCATGAAAGTCAACCTTATTTTAAAAGGAAAACAGCTTATAAGCCTGCAAATGCAACTTTGGGACCCAAATTTACTTGTGGGTATAAATTACTCATGCTATGGCATTCCATTTTATGTGCCTACATGCCTGACAGTATTGAAAGCATCAGGTATTATGTTCATAAATGTGTTCAGAGTGGGTGTAGAGAAAGGACCCCATAAACTAGCAGCCCAAAAAATAAAAGACAGGGAAAGAAAAATCTTTATCAACTACTTTACAGAATGAGTGCTGAATAATTATTAACCTCCAAAGTATATAATACACCTACTGAAGATTTTCATTTCATTGTTGTCACCAACAATAGGTCATGCTAAGTACAGCTTTAGACTTTTCTCCTTTAATGCACTGCATGTTGAAAATTGGGCATGAACACAAGAGTGTATTAAACTTCAAAATTAGTATGTATTTATTATTTTATTTCAGCTAGGGCCATTAACAATCAGTCATACAAGGAGTAGTGTTAAGCCTTTTTTCTTCCCTAACACTGCATCACACACAGGAACACTAATCTTCTGCTATATTTAAAGCTCTCTAACCAAGACTTTATTTTGAAATAAAGGAACAAAGACTTCCATCTTTGAAGAAGTGAAAGCTGTTCTGATGCAGTTAACACAGACAGGTAAGATTTTCTGTAGGTACCAGTTCTGATACAAGAAATCCAGAAGTTGTAAACTAAAACTAGCAAGTTACGGTTGAATAAAAGTTGTAGAAAGATTTCTCAGACAATACAAACAGGAAATGATTAGGGTCAAAAATATAGACTAAAATATCCTTTCATATTTTCCTACATGACTCAAAGAAAGCTTTCTGCTTTCCTCCTTGTCTCTCAGTCCTCCTTGTTGCCACAACAAACCTCATCAGTAACTCCACACCAGGGCCTAGGAAGAGACATTCTCCTTTTGAAAAATGCCATTACTCTCCCATATCTGCGGCTCACACCAAAGAACAACAAGAGAGTCACAAACAGGCCAGAGGAACAGATTACATATACTCCAGAGCAAAAATGGGCAAAGATGGGACACAGATAAATGAAACCTACCTCTAACTTCTTCCGCTGCTGTTGTGGTTTAAGCCCAGCAGCAGCCAAGAACCACACAGCCTCTCACTCACTCCCCCACCAACGGGATGGGGGAGCGAATTAGAAGGATAAAAGCTACAAAAACTCATGGGTTGAGATAAAGACAGTTGAATAGAGAAAGCAAAAGCTGCACACACAAGCAAAGCAAAACAAGGAATTAATTCACTGCTTCCCAAAGACAGGAGGTGTTCATCCATCTCCAGCAGAGCAGAGCCCATCACGCGTAACGGTTCCTTGGGAAGACAGACGCCATCACTCCAGATGTCCCCCCTTCCTCCTTCTTCCTGCTTCTTCCTCCCACCTTATATACTGAGCATGATGTCATACGGTATGGAATATCCCCTTGGTCAGTTTGGGTCACCTGTTCCAGCTGTGTCTCCTCCCAATCTCCCATGCATCCCCAACTTCCTTGCCAGCATGGCAGTACGGATCGCAGTAAAGGCCTTGACTCTGTGTAAGCTCTGCTCAGCAACAACAAAAACATCTCTGCATTATCAACTCTGTGTTCCGCACAAAACCCAAACATAGCCTCATACTAACCTCTGTGAAGAAAGTTAACTCTACTTCAGCTCAAACCAGCACAGCTGCTTGTACTATTCAGCAACTATGAAGCTCCTCCTCTACCCTGCTACTCAGCCCTCCCCATCCTTCCACCTTTCTAGCAATCCGAACTACTTTTCAGCTGCTACTTCCCTCCTAATCCTCCTTCAGTCCTTCCAAATATCTTCACAGGTAAGCACACCACTTGCTTTTCTTCTTAAAACTCAGGGTCTTCTGGGTTTTACCATGTGCTTAAGATTATGTTTTCCCATACTGAAAACCCAGGCCATAGGCAGGTCCCTGTTATCCCTTTTCCCTTTCAGAATTCCTGTCAGTTTTTGGATGCAATTTGATGCCGGCTGGTGGGGAGATACAGAAGGATGAGGCTCAACAGCTGTTGCACATCCCTTCAAGTCAACTACACCCCGTGAAAAGCAGCAGGCTACAAAGTTCCTTGGCTACCCTGCCTGCCCATATGTTTTTAGGCTAGGCTCATGCCTACTGAGACTACTTAGCCTTTTTCAGAAAGCTGTTTCCAGTGTTGATTCTCCCTGAAGGTAGTAGATATCAGGTGGGAATTTGGTAAGCCACTGCATGAGACCATCTGGGGCAGGCTCAGAATTTTGGCCATGCTAAATCAGCTCCTGCTTCCAGCCTGCTGCTGGTTCCCAGCCATGAAGGTCTCAGTGTCCTGCCTTGCTCTCCAGGTGTGGCTCCATGGCATACTTTGTCATCCACGGGAAAACAAATATATGAGTAAATAAATCTGAAAGAGGGGATTTTATTGCTTTCTGATCAGGAACTTCCTGCTCATTTCATCAAAATACTGGAACATAAATCTACTCAGCAACCCCACAGAAGCACCAACTTTCAGTATAATTGAAGCAGATGATGATTTCTTAAATTATTGAAATAAAGACATAAATATATCATTATTTATATTATAATGTAAGTTATAATAGGTATGCCTAGAATAATTTTACCCTGTTTTCATGTGAAGATGAAAAACCATAGTACATAGTCTAAAAAGCAACCATAGCAGTATACCTGCTTTGAACAGACTATCCCCTAATTTTTTACATTTGAGGGGGCAGAGGGTATAAACTCACCTTCTCTAACTAGGCAACAACCAAAACCAGCACAATAAAAAAACTCCCCACAACAAGCCAACAGCAACAAAGAAAAGAACAAACCAAACCAAAAAGATTGACTTGAAATAAGATGAGATGAAATGTTCATCTTCCCATCAGAAAATATGATTGCGAAGTTGTTAAGTGCTGCTGTAGTGCTATACTCATGATAATGAGGTTCATGCAATTTCTTGTCACTCTTACAGCTTTTCATTTTCATGTGATACTATACCCCACTCAGCCCTATCGATGGCAGAGGTTGCATCAGTTTATATACAAGTAGCAGTGTCATTTAGAGGAATGAAAGCTGTTTATGTTGTTTTGCTTTTCCAGAGGAATATAGGATAACTAATTAGCCCAGTGACCCCATGTTTGCTTGTTTAACACTTATGCAATTACCCAAAGCTGTATCTGATGTATTATGGTAGCCATGGCAAAGGAGAAGATTTACACTGGACCCCCAGTAAAAGCTGTATGATGTGGGGTTTAATGCAGTGAGGCAACACAGGCAGCACCCTGCACTTGCTTCCATCTCCCCTACACCTCCTTCTTTCATTTTTTCAAGTTCATAAGACTAAATATTTTTTAGGAGCTGTAGGTGGTAATTTAAGACATGAATGTGGCATTGTAAAATAGATACAAAAAGACAAATATTCAAAAGAAAGCAGAAACCCTGTGTGTCTCGCTTGCTTTTTTTTACCTTTTTAACTCTTATCTGTATTTTGAAGAAAGCATTTGAATGCATTTAAAATTTTTAGAACAGTTTCTTTTTTTCAGGTTAAAAACCCCATATATCCTACTGCATGTTACTATCTTCCATTGACCAGGACTCAAATGTCTATCCATCAAAGCTCTGTACAATTGAGGCATATCCTGACACTGTCAGATAATGGAGTTACACATACAAAGGTATTACACAAATTTTGAAGCAGCTTCTTGTAGTGCTTCTGGATTGTTGAACTGAGTCATTTAGGACTTATTTAGCCAAGTTTAATTTCAGTGATTCTGATTACTGTTCAAAATACTTCTTGAAGTTGACATAAACCATACTACTGTGTTTCCAAGCAAAATGCTCTGACAAAACAATGTCTGCATTTAGTGAAAAATTCAATACACTCTGGTATTTCCAGATAGATTAGACTGCAATTATTTTTTCTTTGAGAACACATTAAAGTTCTGAAACCATCAGGTTACTATTGATTGGGATCATTAAGAGCTCCAAGCATAGGAAAAAAATGTAACATAGATTGAGGAAGGAAAGGAATTGAGTGCTCTTCACAGTCATTTGATTTTGTTTAGCTCCCACTCTCCCTTGAATGAGAGAAACCTGCTTTTCCCCCCTCCTTTTTTCCTACATATTCATAGCCAGATTCTGTTCTGTGCATGCTGGTGCCACTGCCATGGATGGAATGAAACACTATGCATTTTAGCATTAAAACTCGGCATAGCTGGATACCCCACTTGCTTAAATAACCTTGTTTCTTGGAGAAAGAAAAGTGATCTGATTTTTCTAAATTATTCCAAGCCAGAGAAACTGTTGTGTTGGTTGGCATCACTATCAGTTTGGACTGAGTTCTTTTACATTTCCATAAATTAGAGCACTGGAGATACTCAGTGTACTCATCTAATTCATCTTCTCGCATAACACAGGTCATATGATTTTCTGATTTGGTTCTATTTGAATCAGATTACCTCATTTAGAAATAGCATCTAAACTTCATTTTTAAATTACTAAGGATGGCCAATCAACCAAAACAGTTAGCTTTCCAGTTAAATGACCTCACTTAAATTTTATTTTGCTTTTAGGAATATCTCATATTTGATTACAATCTACCTATCAAGGGTTTCCAGCCTCCACTCTTTATTTCTGTCTGCTGGATTGAATAACACATTATCAAAGTTTTCTCTCCCATGTAGTAAGTATACAGACAAATTACCAGATGTCTTGTAGCCCCTTCAGGTACCAGAAGGTACTATAAGGTCTCCCTGGAGCCTTCTCCTCTCCAGGCTGTGGTGCTCATCAGCAGCATATGACATTCGTCACATTTGGGAGATGGAGTTTTTAGAAAGTAAAATGTCTTCTGTAGTGTAGAAAATAGTTTAGCAAGTGCTGAAGTGATTGAAAAGTTGAAACATGCTGCATATCTTTGAGCACAGTGCCTTTGAAAGCTCATCCTGGGTAAGATAGACTGAACTATCTGAACAAGAAATCTCAAAGGCATCTTGATACTATGTCAATATTTATTATATTGAATTCCTCCCTGTTCTGAAAATCCATGTAGTGGCAGAAACTGGAAAGATCAGTCCTTTCTGTAGGGAAGGTCATCTCTGGTAAAATCTCTCTCCAGAGGACCAAAATAAACCCTTAAGGCAAACAAAACAACACAACTTTCTAGGATGCTGCATTAAAAGTATGTTAGAAGTGACGAACTTCAGAAAATGGATTGAATATTGCTCATGAACATATAAAAAGTCGAGTAGTGGCCCTGACAAGCAAGGCTGAAGTCCTGCATGTGAATGTTTACTCAGATCAAGATAATAGAAGTGTTAGTACCACATGCAAGGTATGAACAGGCCTAGACGAACATTCTGTACATTGTAGAAATACATCGTTTAGCTTCCTCTAACTCTGGCTTGACTCCAGTTCAAAGAAGATTATTTAGTCACCCCAAGACCTGCTCTGTATTTACTTTGCTTCTCTGGATGTGACATCCTGTATTTTTTATTTCTGAGATAAATCTGCTCACCTGTGCACTCTGCAGGGCCAGTTTGTGATATAATGGTTTTGCAAAGAGTAAAATTGAACACAAAATGTCCTATGAGCATGGAGCCTTTCAAGATTAAATCCAGGGTTTTCTATATTACAGTTAGCCTGACAGAGCTTTTACAGTGTTATTTGACTTGGAATCATTCATTAGCAAGAGGTGAGGACTTCAGAATCTAACACGGTGCTTTAATCTCTCTTCACTATTGATCTTTTTTGATGCATCAAGCAAAACAAATAATGTATAGACTAAAGCATTTGTGAAGATTTTATGTTATGGAAAGAAAGTTTAAGATACAATAGTTCACACTGTATAGTAATTAAATACTAACAAGAAATAAATTGCTGCAGGAAGTTAGGATTTTAAGCACTGAAATCATTGCTATTGCTCAGAGGTATTCAAAAGGAATGAATGGAAATTAATCCATCATTCATAATAGAGCAGAAATGAAAGCATTCAAAGGAAAACTAATTTTAAAAATTTTAATGCTGATTTATATTTTAATTATATAATGCTTATTTACAATTATAATTATCCACGTGCCCCTCGGAAGAGTGACAGCATAGAGGAAATGGGTTATATATATTCTCACATGAAAGCTAGAAACTAGGCATTTAAACAGAAATTCCTCTGTGATTATGATGCGACTTCTTAAAAATACAGCATTAATTTATGAATTATATATCCCCATAAGCCAGAAAAACTGCAAAAATGCATTTTTAGGAAAACAGCAGCTTTGTGTTTAATTTTTTTCTTTAATATTGAAAAATCTGGTATGAATTGCCAGATGCTTTTTATCTGGCCCTACACTGCCATGAAGAGAAGTTGCTGCTGTTACATAAGCACAGGATTTAACAAATTTTCTTCCCACTTTATTTTCTACTTTTCTTCCTACAGTTTGGCAGTGTCTTTTTCAGTCTAGTTTGGGGCTTTTTTTTTTTTTCTTTCCCCATTAACTCTCCTGTTTGGGGAGGGGAGGTGAGGTGAAGATGTCTTTTTATTTTCAAGAAAAGATTCTTCATAAATCCCGCTGTGACAAATCCATTTCCCAGCACAGAAGCGATCAGCGTGATGCCAAAGTCTGGCTGAGAACTGAAGGTCCAAACTAACACTCTTCCAAAAGATCAATGGGACACACTTCTAAACGACAAGAGTCTTAACTGGCTCTATACACCACGAAAAGAAAATAAAAGATCAAATGGTAGGTTCTAAGACAGAAATAAATGTGTGTTTGTTTCTGCCCTTCTGGCCCACTCTTTAAATACAGCTTAGGAAAAAAAAATGCATTAAGGGACAAGAAAGAAAATACAAGCAGCTGAGATCTGCGTTCTTCTGATAAGCTGTACTCTGATTCACAGCAAACTTGAAGCAGCATAGGTAATTAACCTTATGGAAAAAAATATACCTTGAGACAGAGTAGATACTGTCCCATTTGAATTGTTTCAAACAAGACTGGATCTCTTTATTGAATTTACTTTTATTTTTTGCTAAATTATCATTCCAACTATAAGTTATGAGACAAACTGGGGAATTGAAGGCTAATATTGTCAAAGGGAGAAAGAGACATCTACTCATGATATTAAAATCTAAATTCTACAGTCAGAAGAAGTATATATATTTTTCATAACTAATATTTGATTTAAAGAAATTATATTTATTCTGAAGGAAAACGGTTTGGA
The DNA here is from genome assembly GCF_000695815.1 of Acanthisitta chloris. NCBI lineage: Eukaryota > Metazoa > Chordata > Aves > Passeriformes > Acanthisittidae > Acanthisitta > Acanthisitta chloris. Next base: position 29,464 of record NW_008660863.1, read on the forward strand.
TTTAGGTATTGACCAGATACTGCTGCTGAAACGCTCTCAGATATCAATCTTACTCCTCTCAGATTGTTGGCATACAATAATATATTGACTGGATTGCACTAGGCAAATTCTAAATTAGTTTTGGCAATATGTTTCTCAGATATCTCCTGCTGATTTTAAAACAAGATCTTGTATAAATCTCCCCTATATGTTACTGGAAGAAAACTTTGATGCATTAAATGTCTGATCATTTTAACATCTACTGTTTACTTGCATGCACCTTACATTAAGGAAGAAAGTTTCATTTCAGAAGCCACTCAAGCCCTTTCTGCTTCATGGTCTTTTTAGTATAAAGAAATTGTTAGTTTTAAAGTGAAGTACAGCCACAACTCTACTTATTGAATAGGTTTTGGGGGTTTGATGGGTCTGTTGTGGGTTTGGGGATATTTTTGCCATCTCAGGTAATTCAGATTATATTTCATTATGAATTGTCAACAGAAAAGATTACATGTTGTTTCATCATTAGTTTCAGGGAATTAATATGTTCTGTGATTAAAACTCTTTCACAAACAAACTTCAGAAACAGCTTCAGTATTTGATACTTCATATTTAAAGATCTATAACTGTGTCAGAGAAAACCCAAAGCAATAATATTTGGGGTTTAGCTCTGCTTTTCCCTGCAACTAGGAAAACACATTTCTAACTTTCTTTCCCTTACGGCTTGCACATATTGTAAACTAAGGAAAAGTACATGAAAAGACTGAAAACTCCTTGGTATATTTTAATCTTCCCATGAAACAAATTTATGAAGGACGACATTGATGAATGTGAAGTGTTTTACTTACAAAACAAGTGGCACAGCAAGAATCTATAGCACCAGAAGACTGTTGATAAAAAAGATTTATAAATTAAAATACTGAGTGTGTAACCTAATTCATACTTTAAAACCCCTCAGACTTTTACATAAATAATTTTCTCTTTAGCTTTGATTATTATTCCTCTTTGTCCTTCTGGACAGCCCTGGAAATGTCACAAAACATATTACAACAGTTAGCATAAATGAAAGGTTTGTTTCTCTTTCCTCCTTCCCTGGAGTAGGAACTTTTCTGGAAAGAATTTGGGTCCCAGCACCACTTGCTGCTTATCAGTCTTTTTAACACAAGCATGCACATATTCAAAGAAGCTAAGACTTAACCTCCAAGTACAGCTGGAACATTTCTCTTAAGTAGGGTAAGTCATATTTGAATGGTTCTGTAAAACCTCATTCCTTCTATGAGGTCTCAAGATATTGCCCAACAGAAAGCTTAATTTGGGTTGTGATAAGCAGCAAAGAGTACTTTTACTCCTTAAGCTCTCACACAGGAAAAGCTTTACTCCTCTTCAGTGTCACATACTATCACCAACTTCAGTTTAGACACATAAATCAAAAAACTGTCACTTCCTCTAAAAACATTTGTATGTAGCGACAGTACAATTTTCATGCCTGACAACATAATGAAACACTTCTGTATGGAAGTTGCTAGAAATGTTATTTGCTTGACTCAAGTGACCTGCAGCAGCAGTTCAAGCTTTAAGGAGTCTGTCAGGGATCTCCACTACCTTCTGCAGCAACCTCTGGTCTAGAAGATTATGATGTAAACAGAATTTCTTCTGTACATAAGGACTATCCAGGTATGGTTTACTAGGGACTCAATGCCACTTGATTAACATGTTTACTGAAACAGTGCCCATCAAAAATAAATCAGATTAAAGTGTAGCCACTGCTGTAGAAATGTATGGAAAGTTTCTGCTGTGAAGAGCTCAACGTGTGCATAAAGTGAAAAGCAAGACCTTGAACCCAGTGACACCAGACCAGTTTACAGAACCTTCTGGAAGTTTCTCTGAAAGAAAAGCCATGGTGCTGCATGATGGGCATCACTCAGAGCTGGAGGGCAGCAATCAGCTTGCACAGCAATGTGCAAAATGTTTTCCTAGTTGCAGTTCTGATGTGTGTGTAGGACCTCACTGTCATCACCGGTGTGGCATTGGTATGAGTTTTCCTAATAGACTGCTTTCAAGGCAATCTTCAGGTTAATTCCTGATCCAAGAGAAACACTTCCCCAGCTTCAGTGGCCATGGGAAAGGGACAAACTGAAATGCAGCTTTCTCAACTTGTTTCAGTAGGGTGAACAAAATGTTACCTAGGCAGATCACAGAATAATCAAGGTTGGAAAAGACCTCCAAGATCATCAAGTCCAACATTTTACCAAACATCACCATGTCAACTAAACCAGAGCACTAAGTGTCATGTCTAGTTTTTTTCTTGAACTCTTCCAAGGATGGTGATTCCACCACCACCCTGATCAGCCTATTCCGATCCTTAACCACCCCTTCAGTGAAGAAATTGTTCCTGATGTCCAACCTGAACCTCCCTTGGCATAGTTTTGCTCTTGTCCTGGCACTAGCTGGCTGGGTGAAGAGTCTGACCTCTACCTTGCCTTCCTCAAGAGCTGGCAAGTCTGTTTTCAAGGGACTGTTCCCAAATGCAAAATGTTAAAAGAATACACACAGAGGCAAATCCATCTGTTTTAAAGATGCAAAAAATGTCACCAGAAAAAAATCTTAAAAGGGACCTACTATATATCAATGACAATAATAATAAAGACCTGTCTCAGATCAAGTATTTTGATCACCAAAAAAGAGGTTATTAATATGAAAACAAATTTAAAGAGGTTTGCTAAAGCATCAAGCAGGAGCGGTAACAGGAAATAAAATGTACATGTCCTGTAAAAAATTTAATAGAGATCTAAAAGATAAAATGGAGGGGAAACTGAAAGAGAGTGATTTATTACCTAGTCAACTAAACTTAAATTTGCATTAATGTTAAATGCTGTTATGACTGTTCATGGATACAGAAAACTGTAATGAATGTCCCTAGACACCATGAGTTAGAGTTAACTCATATATAAACTACTCAGGTATTCTTACCAGAACTGACAAAAATTAGTGAGCTAAAGAAAAAGCACTTTGTGAGGTCAGTCAAAAATAACACAGATGAATCAGTAGCATGAAAGCTGTCTCAGGTAAGAAAGAACCAGAAGAACAGAAAGAATCTAAAGAACAAGAAGGAAATAAGTAACCAGATGAAAAGTACAGTATTCAGAGAGAGATTCAGGAGTTCTTGTACTTCAATCATTTTTTTCCTGATTTTTAGACAATAGAGGAATACACTATGCAAAATAAGTTTCCTAAATAGCAGAATATGATACTATGATTGGTATCATTATTTATTTTGATTATGATGAGCTCATACCCAGCTATCCCAGACTGATACTACTCAGACCCACCAGAAAAAAAAATTACAAGTTTCCTCTGCTAATTCAAGCTGAGAAACTGCAAGAGCAGCCCTAGCTCTGATTACCTGATGTAATAGCCAGCTTCCCTCTGCAAGTGAACAACTATTTTGTGCCTCAACATTTTAAGCCCAAGGTCCTTATCCAGTCAAGTTTCAAGGAATTAGGTTCTCTGCCTTGCACTCAGCTGTGACAGAAGCCTCTGGTGCCTGAAAGGTTTGGGGGTTTGATGATTACACTGGAATTACAGAATAACACAGTGGTGATAAAAAGCAATAGTGAGCTGGTAGACCTTAGACAGTGGAACTTGACTTCAATGACTTGTTTGGTTTTATTTTAAAGCAAACAAACCCTAGCCACCATCCAAATTCACCCTAAACAAACACAGCATATCCAAACAAAAGCCTAAGTACCTTTAAATTCATTCAGGAAAAAAAAATTCCCATGTACCCACATATATATCCACAAGTCTAGGCTGTACAACCGATTCAAAACTCAGGTTTCCTTAAGCATCCCCACATTATTAATAATAATAATTGCTGCAATAAAGATTTGAGTAATTAGCTCTGCTTATATGTAATAAAAGTGTCCTCACTGAGATCTGCATATTAAAACTCTGCTTCTTCACAACTTTATTAGAATGAAGGGGAGGAAACATTACTTCTATGTACATAATATTAACTTAACATGCACAATTCAAGCCCAATTAAACAACTGCAAAAACTGAAGTTCTCCTGGGTGTTATGGGCTACTAGAGAAATGTCTTTCAAGTCATCGTTAAAGCCTTTACCTAGTATGAATAAGCCACTCAGACAGATGACAACACCACACAGAAAGGCCTTAGCTGATATCCATGACACTCAGACTTCAGGCTGCGCAACCATACTGAAATCAGCACTGATAAAATTGCTCACAGACCGTGTCAGCACACTTGACACTTGTCATTCCAAGACTGCCTGACACCTGATAATTGCTAATTCCCAAGGACACTTATTCTCATCTTGGGGAAGCTCTGATGTTGCTCCTCTCTGAACCTTTTGCAGGTGGCTGAGAACAACTTGTGTTTAAAGTAGCATAACAGGGAAAAAGCCAGGCAGCAGTCAGAGCAACAGCTCTGCAGACCCTGAGCTTCTGCATCTCAATTTGGGAGTCACAATCCTAATTTTGATCCAAAGCACCTTGGCAAAGTTGCTATCAGCTGAGAAAGCAATGTGAATAGGAATAATGAAACTTCTCAGATGATTTGTCTCCTTTTTGAGCTCCCTGAGTCTTCAAAAGGCCACCATCAGCTACTTCCTGCATCTGAAGCTAACCAATCCTCATAAATAAAAAAAAGATACACATGAAAATCCAAAACCCTGGCAGAAAACAATTTGTGTCAGCATCAGGCTACTGTTAACACAACTGTCTTCCCTTCAAGGGTACTAATTCAAGTCCATGTTCAAACTGGAAAAAAAACTGTAGACTTACATCAGTCCCTTACTTGACAATTAATAGACTTTTCCAGTTTTTATGCAAAGATAAGCTCTACAAGTCAAGGAGCAAGAGAGGAACATACTGGTATACCTTTGTTAGCACTGCCAGAAAATTCATACATTAAAGGTATGACTATTATTTTTTGTTTATTCAAAATGTTACTTAAACTCAAGAGCTTGCTTTACTATCAATCAAGCAGAAATTTTTCTGATAAAATATTCAGAAACCGAGTTACCTTCAAAGACTGAATGCATTAATTGAATATCATGAGTTCCCATTTATTTAAAATGATCATCAATAAAGGAGTGAGACTGATACATTCTGTGTAGGTTCATTGTTGTTTTGAGATTTGTTTAACTAAAGAATGCTTTACTAGCATTATTAAAATTATTAGCTTAAGACTATCTCCACATTTTCTTCCCAATGAGAATGTATAATTACTGCAACTTAGCAAATAAAGAACCATGTCCAGGAAGAATATTATGAGCACTGTAAGAAGTTTGCAAATATAAAACTCCTGTGGAGTCGAGCACAGGAGTAGCCTCATAGTGTGTGAAGCATCAGGCACTCTACAGGAACCACTTACTGAAAGCAAAGGGTTTAGGTGAAGTGAGCTAGCAACAGTATTTCAAGAATGGCATCCATTTAGGAAATGAGAGGTCATGGCCATGATGATGCAATTAGCCTAAATTAAATGCTGATTTCTAATGATTTGTCTCAGTGGATGTATGCTCACACCAAAGCTGTGGAAAGAAGTTCATTGCACACTCTGCTATTTCATGCTAAACTGCATTTTATGTCTGCTTAATGTTTTACATGGATCTCCCTAAAGAAATGGACTTTGCTAAAGTCATACTAACAGCCTACAGGTTACATATTCTGCTGTGTTAAACACAACAAGCACTAAACAAAAGTATGTTCCTACATATCTTTTTCAGGTCTGGTATCTCCCAGCACTGAATTAAGTCACTGAGGAGTGGTCAGCCCAGAAGGATAGATCCATGCTAGTGATTCCACTTGCACAGTGGACTAATTTTGACCCCAGAAAACATTTTACTGGAGTATAACATCCTGAAGTCACTAAAGATTGGAGCTGTAGCCAAAGGTAAACCTAGCTATGCTTTCATGGCCTTGTTGTTGCCATGCACTCATGTTAATGGTGAGTGCAACCCCTTTTTCCATTGCCTAAATTTTTTAAACATATTGAGGATGTTGCTTGTTTGTGGTAGGTTTTGTTGGCTTTATTTTGTTTGTGGTTTTGGTTTTTTGGTTTTTATTCAGACTTGTTTTTCAGATTCTTTTTTAATTTTATTAAGTACAATTTTTTTCCTTTTAGAGGTGAAACTGGTTATTGATATCAGAACTATATAAACTCCTGTGGCAACATGCATAAGAGATGGAGACCCAGCAATGCAGGGGAGCAGGAATAACCTATGGGAATGTGGAAAAGACATCATCTGCCACTATTGCTGAGTTCTGACCTCTTTGTAACTAAGACCATGGACCCGGTGGGGAGCCTGTGAGTGTCAGTATCTAAGGCAGCAGATAAGGTAAACACAAAAGAGATCAATGTCAGCATTCCCTGGGCAGCCTGGAGTTTTGTGAACACACTCACAACAGGTTAGCTGCTTTTCTCCAAACACACCAACCTGACCTTGTAATACCATGTCAAACAAAATGTGCCCAAGGGCAGCAGGATTCAGTGGGGCTCTGACCAGGCCACATCTGCGATGCAAGTGTGCTCACACACCTTCAGGTGGTGACCAGAGGGCAAAGAAGCTGCAGAGAGAGTGAGGATGCTATTGAAGTATCCTGCTTATGTAAGGATCTCCTGAGCCCTTAGAAACTTGACATTTTTAAATCTTCCCTTGTTCAAGGAACGTTGTGTTCTTCCACTCACTCATCAGCTCGTGCACGGCTTTGTGGTTTTATAGTGTAGCTGTCGAGCTCTGCTCAGGTTTGAGCCTCTAATTTATACTACTGCCTTGTCATGAAAGGAGGAAAAAGTTCTCCTGGAGATACAAAGGCACTCACGGACAAATAGAAGGCAACTAGGAAATCGTTACATTATTGAAAAGCAAAGAGCAGCATTACTCAAGCATGTATTAAAAACCACTCACCCCTGTTTCTAACTCATGGACATATAGTAAAGTTCCTTTGGTTGTGGCTAAAGTTTTTCAGATTAAAAGCAACACAAACAACTTTCAACTAAGAACACATAGAAGTAAAAAAAAATAACCACTTTTATTAATGACAGTTTTACTATGTCTGACAAAATTGTCTTAATGAATGACCATTTAAGGATCTGTGAGCCAATTTTAATCAGTCTCCCTCTCTCTTAAGTCTTTTGCATACATTAAGTTTTCCATTCACTGTAGGGATACATAAATGTGATACTTTTTGTTTGTCATTCTATTCTGTTATTAATAAATCCATCCTGATCTGCTTTATATTGCATGAACTGGACAATTTTGTTGACCAGCCATGTAAGAGTGTCACACACAGAGATCCTCTCTACTGCTTTCTATTTCTCTGTTATCATTTGTTTTGTGAAATGTTGCATTTTTCACCACTTGACTGAGAAAATTAAGTTATCACTGTTGGAAAACAAGGACATAAGGGACTTACTGAAGTGTGCTAAACTAGTTTTCCAGTATCTGCAAAATACAAGGACATCATACATATCAGAGGAATGCTTTCTGTCCACAAGACTTTCTGAATCTTAGGTGATAAAAAGAAAATAGCCATTTATTTATTAGGCTCTATATTGTTATTAATTATATTTCTAGAACACTATTCCATGCTGCACAAACATATTGAAATTTTGTTAAAGGAACTACAGCAGGAAAAATATTTCTTAAAATTATTCCCAACTTTTTCAGTTTTCCTTGTTACCCACTCTATATGCACACATCAAAGATGAGTATTCCTCAAGGAAATGAGGGGTGGGAAGGAGGGAGATACTATAAAATAAAATGAGCTAAAATATAATTAAATGCAAGAAAGATTATCTAAACCAAGCAGGTATCTTCCTGAAACAGAACTCCCAGTAAGACCATTATGGAGCAAAACAATCAACAGGATGAAAAATCACATGTATTTTCAAAGGCTACAATTAAAAAAAAAAAGAATCTAAAATAAATTTTAGCCATCCTCGTCTATCAATCCAATGGGTGCAAAGGCACCAAGCACAAATTGAGTGATTGTGGAAGAGTTCCTGCTTTGGGGAATTCACTAACAAACCATGCCTTCTTATATAAAGCAGCTTTGAGAAAATTTGGATGAATAGCTGTTTGACTAATTATTTACTAAATAGAATGCTAGTGATAAATAAACACCTATTCTTTTTCTTCTCATGAGTGTTTCCAGAGATAAAGTATCCAAAAAGAGGATGATGGAACAATCTAATAAAATATATCTTTAGGACTAGATAAATTTTACATGGAAGTTCCTGAGCTGATGAAGTGCAATGCTAATTTTTCACAAAACACCCTTCCTCATAGTTTGCTCTCCTAATTACAGAAATTTCAGTTTATAGAGTAAGGTATTTACAATATGAAGAAGGTAATTTGATGTCCTCCTTGCAGCCTGCAAGGCCAAGTTGAGACATATCAGGAATCTGAATGATTCAATGATTTAATAAGTGAATTCATGTAAAGTACCATTGCTGCTGCTTTTAAAAAATTACTTTTTTATTCCTCCTTTCTGTGAAATATTTCAGGAGAGACTTACAGGAACAAAACCACATCAGACTTAGTGATCAATGTAATTATACAGTATTGGATTCCACCACTCTCTTTACATACTTGTCCATAAAAATGAAAGACTCATTATAATTCCCTTCATCTAGAAGTACAGCTATAAGAACATACAATCACTTTCTAAAGGAAATCAGAAATACAATTAGGTCTAATACATATATATAAAAAAATGCACTACTAGAACATTTTTCTGCAAAAGATGCTGATGTAGTAGAATCAACAAAAGTTCAAAAGGACACGTCAATTCTCTTGACATTTTAAATGCAAAACTGAGAAGACTAGCAGACCTGCCTGCCTGCCCACACAGGTTTTGCTGCCAAAGTTTGCCCATTGCCCCTAAAGGTCTCCCCACTTTTACAAGACAACAAACTTGCTAGAAAGTGACTTGACCTCTGAAGGATACTCCCCAGATCTCCAGGTGGTAACTGGGCAGTCTGCAGTTCCACTCAGACACAAAGTCTTTCAAAATAAATTGTAACCTGAAGCATTAAAAGAAATGCCTCATTTGAGGAGAATTGGTTCTGAAGTACAAATTAGTGAAACAGTTTTCTAACACAATCTGCTGATAGATTTTAAGATACTAACATGGATAATGAGATCAAGGTGTCTCCTCATTCCAGTCCAAAGCTGATTTTCCTAACCTAGAGTTGTTCTCACACTTCCTGGCCTGTATTAATCTCTGAATTATTGCTAAAAAGTGAAGTACTAGTACCACTGGTCTTTCCTCTGTGTTAGATTTGGTGTAAGCAGAACATATCAACCATATAGTCAAAGAAAGCCACATATAAGAAGTGGATAGCATAAAAATCAATCAGACACTTACCTGCTGAGAACTTTAAGGTTCCAGCACCAATAAACCTGCCCAAGAAAAAGATTATCAGACATGTAGGTACTACAAATAACTTAGAGCCTAAGCACAGATCTACTGAGTGATAGCAAAACTTACCTGCTCCTTGTAGATACCTGTGGGGGTTTGAGTGACCTCGCAACAAAAATAGTTTATAAAGGAAATGAGATTATAGATTCAACATCCACTATGCCAAGTGATTAATTATCATGATATGTAGACTCAACGAGTAATTAATTACATATAACTGTCTAAACAGAAAATTGATTCATTTTAATTGTAAAACCACTGTAAAATATATAGTGTATGAGTGACAGAAGGAGTAAATACACCAGTCACTAAAAGACTTACATTACATCTTGTTCAGTTGTTTACTTCCAAAGTAAGTGATATGACACCTCATCTAACGAAGAAATATCTTCATGACACTACTTGTGATTGCGACCACACTGCCTTGTCAAGGTGGAAAAGAGTCTGGGAATAAAAGCCTGAACTTCTCCAGAACCTACTTTACCAAAACAAAAAAAATCAAGATAAGAGAAAAGAAAAACAGTCATAGTTCCTTCTTCTTTCCCACCACCACCCCCTTTGCTTTAGAGCACCTGGTTCCCACTTGCTATCTAAAGGTAATTAGCCTTTAATTATCACCAGTTACATTTTCACCTGCAAATCACTGCAGAGTCAGGCTTGCCCCATTAGCATATTCATCTCCCACCTGCAGGCAGAAGGAAACACTTCTGCACTTCAGCTGAGGGATTAACCTTTAATTTGCTCATGCCTTCACTGCATTCTCAGCTGAACACACAAAATGAAATTCATGGATGTGTGTACAGATTCTGAGGTCAAATGATCTTTTTTACTAGAAATAGATGTTAAGGTATTCTTATACTTCTTTACAAGGTTAACTATGGGTAAAACCTTAAAATGTTTTCACAGTAAAACACAATGACATAACAAAAAAAAATAAATCAATGCACAGAAAAACTATCCAGTCCTTTCATTTATCTCTCACTGGCTTAATGTTACTAAGTGAATGGAGAAGTTTTTTTAGACATTGATATATCAATGAAAATACAAAGCATGAATTTCTGGTGAATCATCTTCAAAGTTTCTGCAACACAGGTAGTGAACCCAAAGGGAGGAAGTCTGTTTCTCACTACCATATAGAATTATAGAATCATCAAAGTTGGAGGAGACCTCTAAGATCGCGAAGTCCAACCATTAACCTGCCACTCTGCTGTAGCATCTAAACCATCTCCTCCAGTGCCAGATCCAGATGCCTCTTAAACTCTTGCAGGGATGGTGATTCTACCACCACTCAGGGCAATCTATTGCAGTGCCTGACCACACTTAACAGTGAAAACATTTTTCATAACATCTAATCTGAATCTCCCCTGTCGCAGCTTATGGCAGTTCCCTCTAGTCCTCTCACTGCAACCATGGCAGGAGAAACCATCCCCAACCTCTCTAGAACTCCCTTTCAGGGAGTAGAGATGAGGTCACCCCTGAGCCTGAGCTCTTCTCAAGGCAAGCAAAACCAATTCCCTCTGTCATTCCTCATATAACGTAATTTCCAGACCTTTTATGAACTTTGTTGCCCTTTGCTGAACTTGCTCCAGCACCTCAATGTCCTTTTTTAAGTGAGGCCCAAAACTGAACTCAAAACTGAACTCAAGGTGTGGCCTCACCAGTGCCAACTCCAGGGGGATGATCACTCCTCCCTAGTGCTGCTGACCATACTATTCTTGATACAGGCCAAGAGGCCATTGGCCTTCTTGACCACCTGTGCACACATACTTCAGCTGACCTTCCAGCAATCCATTTGCAGCTTTTACCAGGCTTATATTAAAATTTATTCTCCAGCTGAAGTTTTGCTTGCAAAGCTATTTTGCATAAACATAACATTATATTTTTGCATGTATACAGATTGGGTGATGTAAATGTTTACAGGCTAAGGCTTTAAATGTGCAAACAAACACATCTGTGCAGGTGGCACATTCCACTGTCTTCAAAAGGACTAATAATGTGCATAAACACATCACTGAGGTGCATATTTTTATGAGGAAGGCAAAGAACTATGAGTTATTTTAGATCAGGACATTATGGCCAACACCTGGAATAATATATTCACAGCTGAAATATAAACAACATGTGCCACGCTAATATTTAGGGTAGAAAGTCCTTGCTTAGGTTACATTTAAGAAACCAAACTGAATACCCTTCACATCAAAGGACCAAGACAGAAACAATCTATTTGTTAAACAATCAAATTTAACAATCAAATTGTTAAATCAAACAAAACGAGTGGTGAAAATCCTCCATCCCTGAATCCTAAGAACTTGACAACTAAGAATCTTAGTTGCTTTGCAGACACAAACCCCCCCAAAATAAAGTGTCCTCCTAAAAACAAGATGTAAACTGAATTTCTATGACTGACCACATAAAACAAAGTTGGACCAAAGTAATAGATTTACTCTTTCAGTATTTTTGTTTCTCATGCACTACTGTGTGTCTTTATGTCACAACTTTGATTCTGATAAGACTGCTGACAAATTATGCATAACTATACAAAATATGCATAAACCTGTTGATAAAATGTATTTATTAGTTGGCTGTTACAGATTCAGCATAACTAGGTTACTGTATAATTTTATTATCATAATGTTATTAATCATATTTTTTAAATGCATTTAAAATAATATGGAGAGAAAATGACATGACTTATAATTCTGCAATAATATATGAAACCAGCTTAAAAATAGTGACCCTATGTTTTCTTTAATATGCAAATAGATTTTTCCTTCAACTGCATGTAAAATACAATTTACCAGTCACAAACAAAACCTTTGGTGGTGAACAAGTGTTATGATGAAAGCTACAATTTCTCATAGATGAAATCTTTCTAAATATTCTCTAAACCAATATTATATTCTTTATTTTGCCTCTTCATCGATGCAAAAAATGTTGACTACATTTCTGTGCTAAAGCCTCAAGACACCAGGATAAACAGCAGCTCAGATACTAATGCACCTGTTCAGCCTGTTAGATTTCTTTTTTTGCCAGTTTACTTCAGATACATGAAATTGGATTTCTGAAGGCTTAGACAGGTATTTAACCCACAAGGCTTTGATTTCTTCAGAATTAAATTTCTTTTTTTGGTTTCAACAAACGATTCAATCCTAACTTGAAAAACTCTCTTCACAGAGTTTAATCAAAACTAATTAAAAAAAAAGTCTTCCTGTGGGAACTTAACAAGACAGTATTTTCTACTGAAGATAATTTAATCAAATATTTCTGAGCTATATTCATCATTCCTTTCTGTCCTGCTGCATACTGAGAGACAAGAGCTTTCTGCCAAGATGCAGTGATTTTCTTAGTATGGAATATGTATAAAATTAAAATAGTTTAGAAAAGCAAAATGGCAACTTACATTGGAATGGTGAGGCCCTTTTTTTTTCCCTGATTAATAAGCTTAAATTAACTTTATGAGAAGATCATACTTAAAACCAGAAACATTTTTGGGCTGAGACACTAGACTAAATTTTAACCCAACTGAAGATGCAGAGATGGTACAAGGAAGATAACACTATAGCAAAGCACTGATGTTAATGCTAGGATAGAATTTCATCATTCTGCAGGATGAAGTGAGAATTGCCAAAACAGTTACCTGTGTATTTTTTTGATATCTAAAATTGAAAACTACAGTTTATAAGAGGTCATTTCTTTGACAATGCCTGCAGAAAGCACATCAGCAGTCAGACCACATCCTTGACCTACCATCACCAATGGTGGCAAAAAATAATCTTACATAACATTAAAATAAAAACGTATTTATAAGGCATAGAATGCCAAAAGAACTCCAGTTTATTTTGGTCAGAGTTTCAATCATTCAAAGAATAAAAGTCAAGATATATCGAAGGTTATAGAATAAAGAGGACTATCTGAAACATATTTTAAAGATATCTAGAAAGCAGATACTATTTATGCTAAAATGAATGAATCACAAAATGGATAAGATTGGAAAGGACCACAGTGGATCATCTGTTCCAATCTCTCTGCTCAAGCAGTATCATCCTAGAGCACATTATACAGAATAGAAGATCCTAGGAAAGCACTTACTGAAAATAAAAAAAGAGAACAATTATTTTCTTTTTAAATCAATGCAATTAAGAATTTTTAGTGAAGAGAATTTTAAGTTTGCAGGACTTTCTTTTTTTCTTTTCAAAATAATTAAGTCTATCCCAAGCCATATCAAAGTTATGAAGATATGTATCGGCTGAAGGTAATTTTGAAGGTAGTAAAGCTACAATCCTAACTCAAATTATTCAACTTCTAGACCAAAAAATTCTTAGCATTTAGAAATCTCTCATAGTCCGTCACCAGAAAATAAATATAGAAATAATCCAGCTAATAATTCAGTTTCATATTGTTCCCTCTCACTTATTTCCCCTTCTTTACATTATCCACTTATAATTTTAACACTGCTCTTCAGGATTTACAGACATATAGGCAATAGTTGCTGCTGCCATCCAGAAAACAGCCACGATACCATATATTTTAGGTCACATTGCCATGACATAGAAAAGAGGGTTATGTCTGAAAATCTAAATTTGCAATATATATAATTCACTGTTACATAAATTTGCCATACACACTTGCAGCTAACAGACTAACTTTTCTTTGTAGGAGAGCTGTTGTATTTGCCATGAAGTTTCTTCAAAGAGAAATATGACACAGTTCCTTTTCTTACATGGATGTCACAATAAATACCTGATATTCAAAGCACATTTTCTATACTAAGACAGAGCATAATTATAATTCAATACATTTCCCTGGAAATCAAAATAGCTACCCCTTACCAAAAGCAAAGACACTGAAAGCATTTGCTTTGACTTAAATGATTGCAAAATTTTCAGCACTGAAGACAATACACCAGTTTCTTGACACTTCGTTCAAATTGGCTTGTACCATGCAAGCTCAAAGAAGATAATTTATATTTTCCCTTCTTTAGCAATCCCTTTTTAGTTTACTAATACCAAGGTTTCATTAAAATATTCTGCATTAAATCCAATCGTTCTCCCCTAGCAAAGAATCCACAACTGTTTTAATGCAGCTCTACTTGTAGGTATTTTAAGTAGAGCTAAGAAAGATGAAATCCCTGCTTTCAGAGTTACTTTAATCTGTCTGATTTTATATAAAGTATATAGACTTTAATTAAGTTTATTTTACATATAATTTAAGCATGCACTTATCACCTTACATTGACAGTCCAATAAAAACACTTGCATGTGTATTTCACCAATAATCAACCTTAATAATCCTTGGCTGTCCCAAGTCACCAGCAAATCTCCACATGCATAACATATCAATGTTATGATATCTTATTAACCTTTAAAACTGCATTTTAAGACTCCTTAATTCAGTAAGTAATCAATAATGCATGCCATTCATGTAAGTAGCTTTTTTCCCCCTGAAAAGGAAGATTAAATGAAGCCCTCAAACAGTAAGTAAAAAAGGCTTCATCACTGTGGTGTCCAGAAGCAATGGAAAGATTCTGTTCTGCTTATTTGGGGCACAGAAACATGAGTGTGTTCTCACTGCCCAGTCAGAAGAAAACACATGACTGATGCTCATGTGGATGACATATTTTCCTACCTGGAACATATGGGGTGAGCATCTGAGGTCTCTCAGTGCTCAGCAAAAACCATTACTGATGTACTCATTTTTCAGCCAAGCCTGATCTGGTTAAATACTTCAAGCACTGAACATGTGAATCATGGATTCTACCATGAGCTTCACCTGCCAAATGTGCAAAGTGACAATTATTTTTCATATATGCCATAGAAGTATGACTCAGAGGAAATACTACATAAAGAATAACTGATAAAATGCTCTGTAGTATGTAAAAGATGACAAATATTACTAAATCCATCAAACACGTTCAGGAATATTTGTGAAGAAAATATGTGTCCATGGCCTTTTGCTTCTTCCACCAAATGCAACATTTACATGTAAATGAAGGTTCTTTTCCAGGACAAGCCAACTACGACAAGATCCAAATATTTTATAATGGTTTAAGAAATTAAGAACATTTAATATTTAAGAAAACGTTACAAAAGGAAGAGACCTTTTATTCTGACCCACTAATGCTGCACCAAGGCACATAATTGCATTCTCAGCCCAGTGAACTCAACCCAACTCTAATTAAACAAAGCTGCTAGTTATTAAATCAAGGATTCTGATTTATTAAATTTTTGTTAGTGGTGTTGGCTTACCTTATGGGTATTTTATATGTTATACATGCTACTATTTGAGGATTAACCAGTAATGAGAATGGTGTAGCTCATTAAGCATACCCTGCATTAAATTTTAAAGTACTATTTCCATTTACTTTGGCAAACTAATAATGAGGAATATATTGTGGATTTCATCGGAGAGTTAATAGGATCATTAAACTTGGGAAGGTTGGTATAACTGAATAAAAAATTGTTTTATTGTCAATATAAAGGGTGAAGAAAGAAACTTAATGAAAAAGATAAATAGCTGAACATCTTCCCCTTAAAACCACAGCTTGGCCTTTTACCTTCTCAGCTGTTTTCTCTTTGTAAGGTAAGGGTGGTAATAACATTATGAGGCTGTGACTACAAACATCAGACAAAACAAAGGATTTCCAGAAAATTATTATTTTGGAATATTATTAAATTATTACAATATTATTACATTGGAATAATTTAGTGTTCCTTTGCTCATAAACACACAAGTCTTTTCTTGGTCCTGTGTAGCAATTTTTTCCTGGAATTTGTGACTGGCATTGCAGTTGCCTGTTTATCAACTAAAGGAATTTAGTCTTAGCTTTGATTTTTACAGGCGAAATAAAAGGGCAGAGATCTTTAACCACCTTTATATAGGTAATCACCATGAATAATATAAACTGCAAAGGATTACAGAATATCTTTTTGTTTTTCTGAAGAACCTATAAATCTCAAACTGAATCCTTGCCTAGAACACTTACAACAACTTTTTATTTTTTAACTAATGGGACTAAAGCCTCCATTCTTGGTGGCACATATGAAATTTTCCCTTCCAATTTACAATAATATGACTATTCAAGGTAGGATTTGAAGCATTGTGCACAGTTTTCCTAAAAATTGTGACTGAATAATGACTGATGAAGTGAATAATCTTAAACTAATTTTTGTAAGGAACAAACCAAATTTATTACATAAAAATTAGTCCTATAATTATGTAAATAATCAGACCTCTGTTTCTCCACCTTATAAGAAAAGAGTCTGTGTGCCAATAAATTCTGTTTGTATTTATAAACTTATAAAATACTTTATATGTGTCTCCTAACTAGGTGGGATTAAAAATAAATCCTTAGAGCATTGATAGATTTTTAAAAATGGACTGAAGATCTGTGCTATGTTTACACAGTACTACTGATTGAACTATGTAGGATTGAATACTGAATAAAAATAGATGGTATGGAAGTTTGGTACTTTGGCAGAGTACAAGAAGAAATAAAAAATGCATAAGAATAAAGCTTGGAAGAGTAAAAGCATGCCAAACATAGATTTTTCTTTACAATCTTGGACATATTCCCCAAAGTAAGTCTTAAAGAAACCATTTCAAATTTTGTTGCTGCGTCAAAAATAATAGAAAAGGAATGACAGAACTAAATCAGTTCATGGTTGCTTGAAGTGTAGGCAGTGTCACTGCCTGTCCTTTGTCATTGGGGCATTTTGTAAATGTCCTCCTGACAAGAGGCTTCTCTTTGCTCTTGTATTAAATCTTAGAAATTTCAGAGGTCAATGGATCACTAAAACTTGGAATAGTAGACTCTAATTCATATAGCAGGATTCAAGGACCACTCACTACAGGTCTTGATCAAAATCACTGCACCAAAATCATGCCCCAGTGTCACACTTACACTGACTGTAATATAAATGAAGTTTAAAAGAATTACAGTGTGACAGAACATCAATGTAAAATAGGGGGGGAAAATCACCACAGAATAGTCATTTAGTTTTATACTAGATATATGCAAAAGTATCAGTTTTATATGTGAGAAACAGTTATGTAGCTCAGGATAAGGTATGAAGACTACTGTAAAGATGTTTCTGCAATAAAGTTATTAATAAGAAAGAACTTCAGATGTGATTCATGATAAATTATCTGTACACATCATCTTATAAAACATGAAAATACAATTATTATAACTTAAATTTGAGAAACTTCAAAAGGACAATTTATAGGAAAAAAAAGTTAGTTTTGAGTGGGAACCTCCTCTCTGAAGGGATCAAGCAGGAAATGAGAAAAGAGTGTGATGCTGGGGGCCTCTAGAGAAATGCTATTGACCTCACAGAGCAAGATGTCTATTTTTGCCCACAAGGAGAGAGAAAAAGTAGACTAAAGTCACTAAAAGTTCAAATCTACACTGAGAAGTCAAGAAGAGGTAGAAGCCAAGTATACTTCTGTCCCTGTCTTCAGCTGTAGCTTGGGAAGAACCATGCTGCTGCACGGAATTGTCCTGTCCAAATAAAACCTATTTAGACAACATGAACATTAAATCTGGTCATATTAAAGCCTCAGTTTTGCCTCCTAAATCTGTTCTCAGGAACATAAATTCGGGTTGCCTGAACTTTAGTAAACTGGTCATAAGACCACATAACAAAGCACACATAATGAGTGAATCTGTTCTAGGATTCACCTTACATGGGTTTTTCCACCTTTCTTTTTCTATTAGAAATAAATATTTACCCTCACAATAGAACCTGAGCCAAATAGTACTAATGCCTTCAACAACAGTATAGGAGAAAATAATTGCTGTTCTCTTCTTTACTCTGTGCTCTCCATTTCTCCTTTGTTCTCAAGTTACAGCACGAGACATCACCAAATTGCTGTCCCTCATGGGTCTCTTTTATCTGGATTCGTTTTCTTATTTTCTATGTGGATTATATTATTTTCCT
>NW_008660863.1:47869-69306 GCF_000695815.1 Acanthisitta chloris
TTCTGCTAATTAACTCTATATATGACATCAGTGTAACAGAGCTGAAACAGCAACTATGAGCAAATATCAGATTTACAGAGTCTGAAAGAGAGATGAATTCTGAGGGATGCATATACTGCTTGATAAAAATAAGAATGCTAATAAATTATAATTGGTCGTTTGGGTAGAAAAATGGAACAAAACAGGTGGAAAGCAATTTGGATAATTTTCAAATAATACACTTGTAAAATTTGGTATGAGAATGAAGATGTCTGTATTAGATGTTGAGTCATCCACCTGTCCATGCCCTACAGGATCAGTACTTTGCACACCAAAAGAATCTAATGATGGAACATTAGTTTTGGGACTGGCACCAGGAAAAAAACCAGAGAGAAATATAAATATTCAGCAGGTTTTTCTTGGAGAGATTGGGTAAGTGAAGAAGTAATCACATCTAATCATTTCCAATATGATTCTTCCTAAACATGGCACACAAGATTTAAAAAAATTATTTTCTACATAAGCAGCAGTTACACAAGTTATAAAACCTGAAAATAATAAAAAAACCTCTGGATCTAGTTTCTACTTACCCTCCTTTACTGCATAATAAGTACAAAGCTAAGTGTATGCTTGTCTTTCTCCAGAGAACATGTTTTTTGGCACAAGGTTTTACTCTGTAGAAATGGAAAGAATTTTAGCTGTCAGAATCTTAGACCAGTTTCTTGCAAGAATAGAAGGCTTTGGAATTTAGATTTTTTTTTTTTCTTAAATTACATTCTACAGTGCTAAAAGTTCACAGACAAATGGTGTTTATTTTTGGACTCATGAATATAAAAAAGCTTTCATATTCTAGAAATCAATAACTGTCTTGTTTTTATTGCTAAATGACACAAAATTATTAAGTCACCTGACAAAAACTGCAATGCTAGATGTATATAATATATTGAATATAGATATGTGGGTTGGAAATGAATACTTGCACTTTGATCGACAACAGTTTAGGTCACCCTTGGCTTTGATCATCCAAGTTATTAAAATCTTCAGGGACAAACATAACACAACTCCTGTGGTTAATCCCCTCCTGTACTGCCCTATCCCTTGACTAAATAGAACAGAATATTCTTGCAACATTATATAGAAATTTCTATGCTTGGATTGCAATGATGACATCATTAGCAAGTAAAATTCTGATGCTATGAACAAGGAAAACACATAGAAAGACAAATAACATTGAATGAAGAGACATGAGAGATTTTGAAAATTTTCTGTGGAGGGAAAAATGTATATGGTGTCAGACAGAGACCTGTGTGTCTAAAACTGAGTCATTGTGCTCACTAACACTGTAATCAAGTGGATAAGTATTGAAAACTTCTTCCCAGCACTCATAAGAAAAGTAAACATTTGTGTATTTGACTATGGGCCTAAGGAAACTTTAAAACTAATAGAAAATTGTTTGCTACTCCAGAAGTCCAACCATCAATATAATGAAAGACATACCTCCAGGATAACATATATCAGACTAAAGCAAACCCACAGTGCATCAAGTTCTTAAATTAAAAGACGAACAATTAAATTAAAAGAGAAAAATAGAGTAAAAGGTCTATTGACAGTCTAATGGAAACCACTGTGTTATTTTTCATGCATTATTAAAGGAAAAATACCAATAACTCTATTTTAGATTTTCCTAATCTATGTTAATATTTGACTCCCCATCTTCATAGGAACACATAGAAAATTGGTTTGATTTGCAGATAAAAACAAATGGGAAGCAAGAACATAGTAATTCTAGAGCTGGACAGACTATGATGCACAGCAATTAATGGTTCTTTAATTTAGTAGCTGTTAAGCTTCTAATTATATGGCAGATTCGGACACTTTGTTTATGTCAAATAGGGTTGCAGATAGAGCCACTGAAAAGTAGTACATAGCCCTGTTACACTTATTTATTAGTAGAGTAATGTTTACTGCTATCACCTTGAAGTTAAGAAAGAGAGGCAGAAAATTTTAGATTTTGGATGAATCTTGGAGCAGACAAAACATTAGGAACAGCTTCTAGGGATTAAACTAGCAAAGACTTTCCTCATGAGATTCCAAAAGCTTCATGAAATCATACAGGTCAAGCATATCATGAGAATACTTCTTGCTCTAGTTTGATGCCAGCCTTTGAATCCAATTCATAAATAAAAAGTAGGAAGACATAAAAAGTAAATGAAACTCTGGCAATTCCTAAATGCTGGGAATCAGTTTGATTTTTAGTCACAATGCAAAGTTTACCTTTGCTTTAATGAATTTTTTTCCTAATTAATATTTTTTCATGTTTTGCTTTATCCTGCTCTTGTGCCTCTTCACAGATGAAGAAGTATCTAATCTTGAATATATTTTTTCATTTTGAATATCTATTAAGATATAAAAATCTTAATATTTAGATAGAAATAGTGATAGTTTTGCAATAAAAGGGGTGATTCCCCACTTCTTCACATACTTCACTTTCCTTTATCTTGCTTCATGCAGAATGAGATTCTATGAATTAAATAAGCTATAAATCACTGACAAATATTTAATACATAGCACATAACTCTGTAACAAGAAGATCTGTAAACTCCCTGGATTTCAGGAAGGAAATGAACATTAATACCTCATGCATCTTAGAGATAAGAGAGGAATGAGTTTTCTGAGGTTGTTTTGAAGCAGTTATTTGCAGTTCCTAGTGTTGCATATTAATAGTTTAATAGATGATAACCTGTCACTACCAGACTGCAGTTCTCAAAGTTGGCTGGTAAGTATTTCTAGTTGTGCATTCATTTTTATTCTGTATTATCTCAAAATCTCTTCATGTATAGTATGTCACAATATATTCCAAAGATTGTAACTCCCAGTCAAGCTCAGCTGAATTTTTCTAGCTTGTCTTATCTTTGAAAAATTCTTTGACCACTAAAAAAAATAAATCCTTGCACTCTTCATACCTTCTACTTTGGTAGTCTGAAAGAAACATGAAAGAATGAAGTCTCATGGAGGAAATACCAAAGAGGTTTCTGTAAAATATTTACTTTTCTTCATGGGTACAATGCTTCGGGGTAGAAGATACAGTTCAAGACTAGGAAAAATATTCTCATTGAAATTATGACTAGTACTGCAAAACTAATCACTCTCTTCTCAAGGAAGACTTTCCAAAAGTGTCAGCTATCTCCATATACATGGAATACAGCATGAGAGGCAACTCTTGGAAGTCTAGAATCACAGGAGGAACTTCTGAAATTCAACAGTGAGTACTGCGGAACCTAAGCTGTAGGTGCTTTTTAATTAGATAAAATATGAAACACTGATCACTATCTTACATGATAGCATGATGTCACCTTCCTTTTACAGATAAAATATGAAACACTGATCACTGTCTTATATGATAGCATGATGTCACCTTCCTTTTAGGTGGAAGAGGTCATTTGCCATCTGGAAACTGCAATAAAGTGAGACTGTGCCCACAGTGGAAAGTCCATTGATGTTTTGGTATAATTTAGGATGTTAAGTTCTTTACATAACTTCAAGATTTGGCTTAAACACCACCAAACATACATGTAAGTAATGTAAATAAGCAACTGTCCCATCCCAATAATACATTCATATTCTAAGTATGAATTCATAGGAGCCAATACATTAAGCTGTGCGGTCTATCAAATATCCTCATCCAGTAGGCTAAGACTGTCATACCTATTTGTTATTATGTGCTATTTATCAATCATGGTCTGGTTAAAAATACTCTTAAAAGTCCAAAGTATCACTGGCAGTTCTCAGAAGAAACAATTTCCAAAGAAATGTGCAAGGTTTGCTTATACATACAAAAAATATTTGCAACTACAGGTGGGAGTTTTTTAGTGTAGTTTCAAGATAGAATGAAAAAGGGCCAGTGAGCCTAATTCCTTTCAATTTACATTCAAAGCCTAGAGAAATATTTCATCCATGTTCAGAGAAGCATTCTAATCTCTCACAAGTGGTCAACACCTTCACAGAAGTGACTGGTGAAGTTGGAAGACATCTGCTTATCCTCCGACATCTCACCATCAACAGCAGCTTCACAACATCTGTTTTGCTCCTTTCCCTTTGATTTCTGCTCATATCTTTGCCTATTTCAGTTCCCCAGGGGAATGGTGCTTTAAGTCTAACCATCTGCTACTTAGCCAGTAAAAGCAAATATAAACACATGTTAAAGCCTGGGTAAAAAGCAAGGATGTGTATATTCACTGATTTTAAAAGTGTAATTTTAAAAAAAGAAATACTTTTTAAGTCGAATGAGTAAAAAAAACAGTAATATTTTAAAGGTACTAAATCCCATTTAACATATTTTAAGCATATGCAATAACATCCATACCTTTCAAAGTTAACAATAACCACAAGATTAAGGTCTGTACCCATAAAGAGTCATACAAATCTCTAAATCCTCTTGCCTCTAAATAAACATCCAAATGTTCAATGCTTAATTACTTCAACTTTTGTCACTATATTTTAGTCTGGCTCCAGGTCTCATTCTGTCTTTTCTATTTGAATAATAAAAAATCTGCTCTCAGAAGTTTGACAAAGGTAGTTATATGCTGTCAAATCACTTCATTTTGTCTCAGAAAAAAAAAAAAAAAGGAGTAGATCAATCTTTTTAACACAAAACATATTTCCCAAACCGAATAATTCATGTAGCTCTTTTCAGCTGAAAAATCTCTGCTGGTTCATGGTGTATGGACACCAGTACATACAATACTCTACTAATTATATCTCAAAACTGTGCTCAGGCATATTTTCATTTCCTGACATCATGTCTACATTATTATATTCTTCTTGCTTTGAAAATATCCTTTATTGATATCTTTGCTTAACTTTAAACTCTTTTAATCATGAGTATCAATCAAAATTAAAATTTCTCACCTCATAAGCTCTATTTGACAATGAATTTTCTGCCTTTTCTGACAGCGATTTGTCCAATGATTTCCCTTCTTTTATTTTACTTCTTGCTTCCTCTTTAATTGGTGTGTTGCCCTCTTTTATCCAAATCAGTGGAACAATTTAGTAGATTAATAAATCATTTTTTCATGTGGAACAAATTTCTTTAGTAATGTTATCCAGTATATGCATAGGAAAAACTAACTACAATGCACAATGTTATATTAGCTTTATATAATTGTTGCATGATTAAAATGCATTTGCCATTAAGATCTTGCAGTTGTAATATACTTCCTTCTCTATTTCTCTTGTTTTTGGAAACATGGCTAGGTCTTATGAAAAAAATTTAACAGCCAGCACTAATAATTTTTCAACTTTCAATGAGATTTAAATAAAGTATTCACATAATGTAATGCATATAACTTCAAAGTACCTCATTAATTTTGCCATATTTAATGGGCATAAAGATATTTGAAAATCTTTTTATTGACAAGTTGCTGACAGAAAGACATAAAGATATTGGAAAATATTTTTATTGACAAGTTGCTGACAGAAAGGTTTTTCAGCTAGTTTCTGAGATAATGGTAATGGTCTGCTAATTGATGGTTCATCCAGTATAATCCTGAGCCCTTCACTGCCCTGGTATGAGTGACATTATTGCTCTTACATGTACCTTCTCACAATGTTTTTCTTAGTTTAAATTGTGTCTGGCTTGCATTATATTTTGGCCCTGTATAGTCCAACAAAGTTAAAAAAATGTATTTGTATGCAATATTAAAAAAATTTCAAGAGAATTTCAGAAAAGAATATATTATCACAGTGCAAATAAATATTCACTGAAGAAAATGATGACTGTCAATCATAAATAGTGCAGCTCTCTACTTGGAAACTACAGTTTGTCACTACATAAAACTAATTGTCTTCCCATCCTTCCATCCCTCTATCTTTAGGCATTTTTACACCACATTGAATTATCAAACAGTAGATACTAAGACTATTTTGTTGTGCTTAGCTATTATGTGTTGGCAGTCTGTTTTTTACAGCTTTTTAAACAGATGGTTTTATATCAGTAAAGCTTAACTAGACACAGAGCAAACAGAAATAAAACCTTCACTAGCAATATTGCTTTTCATTGCCCAGTTGCTGCCAACTAAGATATATTGAACCTATCTCTCATTAAAAAGCCAACAAAAAAAAATGCAGTTTCACAATTCCTAAGTGTATACTTATCAATTTACAGGGCCACAAATTCCGGGAGTGAGTTTGAGAACTGTGTCGTTACAGATTTCAGTCATGAACATTTACTGTAAGAATTAATAGAAAAGTGACTATTGGCAAGATGTGCTGCCAGATCTGACTTCCACAATTTTATGAATACCAATGGGAATTTTAGCTCATGTGATCTAACAGACCCTGATTATTATTTTTTTTTTGGTTGGCTATTATAGCATACTGCAGAGGACACATCTCATGTGCATTCTATGATATGGGAGCTACCAGCAATGACCAACATTTCTGTCTCTATTCCAGAAGCAGTGGTATTAATAGGTTCTCGATACTAGAAAATAATTACAAATATGTTTTGATTTTGTTGATTTTGTTCTCTAAACGCATAGTTCTGGGTAACGCTTAAAATGCAATCATACATAAAAAAACCCCATGTTTTGCATTTGAGGGTTGGGACTAGATGATCTGTAAGGTTCATTCCAAACCCTAAATTCTATGATTTCTCAGATTAGTCCAATGCATCACACCATCCTCTTATACTGAGACATAATCAATTCACAGTGTGTCTATCAGTTCACTCTGTCTAACTTAGAAGGTCCAGATGATAATAGGTCAGCAACCTTTTTGAAAACCTACCTGTTTATCTTTCTGTGTCATCTCACTCAGATAAGGAAAGAATAATTCAGAAAAAAAAATTGAAACATATTAGTACAATATTTTAGTATAAATCCTTAAGCACCGGCGGAGAAAAGAATCATACTTACCCAAGATAATAGGATATCAAATAGTATTGAGATAAAGAAATGGATCCTTCACTTCTATGGTTTTATAGAATTGCAACCCATGTTAAAACAGTTGTTCTGTCAGGCTGCAAGTGACCTGAAATACATATTGTTTAACAACATGCATTCATTTGTGGAGGTGAGATAGCATGATGAGCATATATATTATAGCAGAGCTCATACTTACAATTCATCTGCAGAAGTCCTTTTACCTGATTATCTGATAAAGAATCTTCCTCTAAATTCGACATTGAAACTTTCCAAATAATTCCTCATCTCTCTTTGAAGATCACCTTGAAAGTCTTGGGGACTTCATGAAATGTTTCCCAAGTCCTAAACATAGCTGCCTGTCAACAGTCACATACTTGCATGTGACACAGATATAACACAAAAAAATCCTCATAAATCTCAATGGAGTTACTCTAGATTTACACTAACATTCCTGAGATACATAGAAGTTTGCATCTTTTCCTAAGTCTTAATGAAAAAAAGAAAAGGAGAACTTTGAACATCAAAGACTTAATTTGCAGCCTCTAATTTCAGAATCGTTCAGGGAAATCAGATGATCTAGTCACAATATTGCAAAGAGGGAAAACACAGAAATTTGGGGCCCCATTGCCTCACATACAGGAAAGCTATTCCTGTACTCTTCATGTGCCATGGCAATACTTCTCTGAGCAGTGCAAGGGACCTTGAGAACTAGGCCAGTTTCTACGCACACAGAGAGTTAGCGAAGCTTTAACTAGCACAGCATTTCATTCAAGAAGTCAGCTTCAAAACTTCATTTAAAATTATCAGGGGCACATTATCTGGGAACACAAGGAGAAGCAATTATTGGTTTAATTAGCCTGCATTCACCACGTTGTGCTCCTTCTCTTTGTTGGATTGCCAGGCAATTTTGTAAAATCATTAAGCAAGGGAACTATAATTCCATGATGACCTAATCTGCAGCTCCATCCTATCACACCGGAATATTTTAAAGTTATTTATGACTGTCCTCAATAAATGCGAAGTCCATTGGGCAAGAAACACTTTGGGTCCTCAAATTTCTAAATGGCTTCCCTAACTGAAAGGTTTTTGTTGTGTTCAGTCATCTGTTCTCTTCTATGTTTGAAAGAGAAGGTTTGCTGTCAAAAAAATTGTATGTTGCTATGGAAATGCACAGGACACACTAAATGATATCTTTCTGTCCTGGGGGAAAAATATAACTTATTTAATTTTCAGCATAACCTTTGATACAATGGGCATGAAAAGGGATTGAAAACAGTGTAAACCAATCTCAAAACATATTGTATAGATCTTTTTCCTGAGAAGGAAATTGAGTTAATAAAGTTATTCTTCTAGCTAATCTCTGAGATTTTGACAGTAAGAGAAATTTAAGAATGCAATTCATGGCATTTTACGATTTCTTAGTTCTTGCTTTCAGCATCATCATATGAGGTTTATGTTTTTTCACTGTACCTTTGACACAGGAGACTTGAAGAAAGGTTAGATTTATAAGCTAACAGTGTATCTCCATAACTCCTAAGCAGTAACTTAGTACAGTATAATTGTCTTCAAAAATACGAAAGCTTCATCATAAAGCAGCCAGGAAGATTACATATGAAACATTAGGAATAAAATAAAAAGCTGAAAATATCACTTGATGATAACCATCTATCAAGATACCATTTGCCAAACTAAATTGTTTCACTAGGCTAAAACAAATCTGAAAAAAAAAGCTGTAATTACTACACATATTTTGCTAAATAGATAGAAAAATTAAGACAAAAGAAATGTCACTTTTCATTCTAAAGGAACTTTTCCAAGAGTACAACGTTATCTACTTTATGAGCGAGATACCTCACAAATACTCTGCTAATATAAGAGTTATATAAAATATAATATAAAAAGGCAATTGAATTTTTAATTAAGGAAAGCAAAGTTAAACCAGATAATTTTTCATAATGCAAATCAAGCATACATGCTTTTTAAATTATTTAGAAACAGAATAACTTGACCAGAATATTTCACTTAATATGGCTTTAAGCATGTTGACCTGGAGCAGGTACATGACCATTGACTATATCACCTAATCCTGGTAGCAGCAAGAGTGTTAGAATTTTAAGCGGTTTCTGAACATCCAAAAGCACAAAATCCTGAAAAGCAGAAAGGTAAAGGGTATGGATATGTCTGAAACTTCATGGTGGAATTAAACTTAAAAAGGTCTGATTTGAGCTCATCCTTTGTAGATAAAAGATAATGTCTCCATAAATGTGCTTAATGAATTAAGTACAACCTACTCTCTGTTACATTTTAACTAGAGCATTTCAGCACATAAACATGTATCAAGCTTTGTTTACACTGTACACTGAAACTCTATTCTTTAATACTTGGTTCTCAGTAGCCTAATATTGCATCTTTTTAGCCTTGGAAATTAAACAACTGTTTAGTTTAGATTCTCACACTATTTTACATTTTAAAATGATATGTGCCACTCTATAATGCGATCAAAACAAACTGCACTCTACAAAATTCCCAATAAAACAACAAAGACAAAAATTGCAAATCACAGACCTACCATTACAAGAACATAAGAGAAATGAGGCGCCAAAGCAGTCAAATGTCAAATAAGAATTCTAGTCAGAACAAAAATTTTAAAATGCTCATCTAAGAGATGAAGGAAAAGGAAACTATAAAAGTACTTACATATGGCTGTACAGTTTTCACATGCAGAATTTGAAGGCTGTTTAAATACACTTGAACGAAGCGAAGTCATGCTTTCAAAAACTGTACCACAGTGAAAGCGCAAGAAGAAATCAGAAGCATGAGGAAGTCCAGAGAAAGAAGTGGGGAAAGGACAGATTTGTATGAGTAATGCAAAATTATGGAAAAATTAACTGTCAGCATTGCATAAAAAACCAGGAAAGTTCTGATAGAAGGACTGCAAAACAGGACGCACCATTAATATCATGTCCTTCTTTATAAGACCTTTCAGACACCTGGCTGCCCAGTTCATTGTCCTGGCTCTGTCTTCTTAATAGCTATGTCTGTCTGTACTATATTTGATAGCTATGGTATGTTCAGCCTTAATTTACAAATGCAAGTAGCTTATTTGCTTTTTGATCATTTCAGTTGTCTCTGTACTGCAATTTGGCAGACTTGGACTTCATCTCTTAAACCGTCCCACTCTCCTTTAACCTTCCTGCCACACGAAACCTCATCATATGTATCTCAGATGACCTTTTGCACTGTGCACATATATTAACATCTTTTTTTTATCCTGTAGGAGCAGCTGTGACAAATCAGTAGCCTAAATCAAGTGACCTACACTTCCATATGGTGAGAGTTGGGCAATCCAAATTTTATCCCTGTTGTCAAAGGACTGTGTACTCTTCACAGGTGTGAGGAGATGAGGTTGTGTGAGGACCTCATAGCAACCTTCCAGTATCTGAAGTGGGACTACAAAGAAGCCTAGAAAGCGATAGGAAAAGGAGTAATGGATGCAAATTGAAAGAGAAAAATTGAAATTAGATATGAGGATAAAATTTTTCAATGTGAGTGTGGTAATACTCTGGCACAGGTTGCCCAGGGAGGTTGTGGATGCTCCAGCCCTGGCATTGTTCAAAGCCAGGCTGGATAAAGCCTTGTGCAATTTGTTCTAGTGGGAGGTGTCCCTGCCCATGGCAGGGGGAGTTGGGACTAGATGATCTCTAAAGTCCATTCCATTCCCTTAGCATACTATGATACTATGACATTTGCATTTTTCCCAGGCAGTAGAGGGCATTGCTCATTACAACCTGATTTCTTTACTTTTTATTACCTTTATTACTTCCAGAGGAAAGAATAACATCTCCAGGTAGGATCTTACTGCCTCATACCCTCAAATCAATGGGTATAGCTTTTTCCTCATTAGTAGCTTTCAGTAATGTCCTAGACATGTACCACTTCAAGATGCATTTTGGTGCTAATAAGCTAGCAATTCTCTCTTGAAACTCAGCAATTCTTGATGCCCACCACTCACAGAAAACCAGTTTGCTGGGAGCAAGTACACCAAGGAAGCTGTAGCATAGTTGAATTCTCAGTGTTTTGTTTAAGGCTGTATATGCCTATGATCTCAAGAAATCAATGGATGCTGATGTCACAGTCAGACACACACTAACTAGTCTTTAATTTTTAATAATTTAAACAGTATAAAGACAATTCCTAACATTAAAATCAGTAACCTGATTTTATAAAAAGAAATATTTGCCATGGTCTAAGAGGATTGAATTCATGATTTAAATTGCCTGCTTGCACAGATGACATTTAGATAAAGCATACTAAGAAGCATATTATTTCCATGCATGGCAATTTACATGTGGAATTTCCATTAGTGGTATTGGCAGTGGCACATAAAATCTCCAGCTCCCTTGAACATTAATTGCAGTCATCTATGTAAGTACTTGGATTTTCAATGACATTATACCCATGGCTCTACAAAGTCAGAAGGCATCAAAGCCTGGAAAGGATAAACATTAAACACTGTTATTACTGGTGGCAGGTAATAACTAGAATCTGTATCGACACCATTGTTCAAACATAGCATCACATAACTTTGAAAAAACACTAACAAAATATGCTTACTTAATTTATCAGCCTCTTAGAATAAAGCTAGTTGACAGAATTCTGAATTAAGCTGATTATAATTTCAATCCCGATCTGCTAATACTTTGAAAGTTATTAATCTACCATTTATTTGAATAGGTCTGTAGAATCCACTTTAGACTTTTCTGAGTCCCCAAGAGACAGTGCTGGATGTCTTGTATTATGGGTTTTTATGTGAACTTTCAGGGCAGCTGTTGAAACATATAAGGGAATCAACAGAGCAACTTCTGAGGTTTTTAACAGAGTTCAAATAGGCTTCATGCTAGAGGTTAAGAGATTAAGCAGAAACAACCCCAAGTTCATTTAAGTTCAGCAAATGTATTTAAACTGAATATGAGATATTTTTGTTAATGAAATTATCAGACATTTCGAGTTCTCAAATTATCTCATTAAAAAATCACTAAGGTATCTTTAAAACATAATAAATTATAAGAAATATGATTTTTGCTTATTTATCACTAATTTTACGTTATATGAATTTTCAATCGAATAGCACTACCTGATCGTGACACAACAATAAAGAAGTTACCAGTTTTGCATTCAGTGTCCACCAGAATCTGCCCAGCCAAAACACCTCACCTTATTCAAGTGTCTAGGAATGAATAGTGAAAGTAGAGTGTTTTTACAATGCAAATACGAATGAAACAAAAATTAATTATTTGGAAAATAATAAAAAAAAAAGCCTCCAGAAAAAAAATCTCTTCCACAATTCTGTGTAAATCCAAACTACAATAAACTGGCTTATTGGTGAGGTGTTTGCAAAAATTCTTAGAACCTGAAGGAATTTACAGCACTGTATGCATGGTGGAAGTTAGTCAATTGAAACATTAAGTAAGACTTGTTTCAATCTTCATAATAATATCCTCAAAGTACAAAATTGAGGATTGTTGGGATTATTTTGGATGATATATGTCAACAAAATATCAGTCACTGTGCTTTGAACCTACTGAAATTAGGCCTTGTCTACACTTGTAACTAATTATCAATACTTCAATTCTGAAACACAGCATTAGAAAAAATGATACCAAGATGAATTTCTCCTCATATAAGGCTAAAGGCTTAACAGATCATCATCCCTAATATCCAGAATTATCACTTGATGGTGCCTATTTTTCCCTGTTGACTCTAAGAGGCTCTTGGGCAAGCATCTTAGAATTTGACAGCAATTTTTAGATGTCAATCACTGGACGAGTGAACTGCCACCCTTCCTCTATGGAGCTAACATCTATCAGCAGAACTATTATTTTATAAATAGTTATTCTAGTTCTCCTGGGGCATGTAAAGTCTTACCAGAGAAAGTCAGTCTGGGCTCTTCAATTGCCTTCTTTAACTACATCTGAATTTAACTTCTGCCAGCAGCTCTGAGTTGGTCGGAGAGAACTCATCAGATCTCTGACAGACAGAGCCATGCTGGCAAGTTTTTACAGCACACCTATCTTTAGATTAGTCTTAATGTTAAATTAAATTGCATCAGCAGTTATGGCTCCCTCGAGGCTGATTCACAAAATTGGGATTACCTAAGGTACTCATGGCTAAAGGTACATCACCTGCATCTTTCACATTCTACTCTACAGAAATATGTGGAGCAGAAGGGGGATAATTTAAACTTTTCATTATAAGTGAGAATCCTCAGCAGTCCTTTTTCAGCTATTAGAGGCATGTGTGGGAAAAGTGCACATGAACTAGGATGGTGTTAAAACAACATATATAATGTATGAGACAGCATAGTGAGATTCAGACAGGTAATGAACCAATACCTGTATCTAACTGTCCCACTGGTGGGTGGTGAGCACACAAAAATATTGCCCAAACAGGAAGACGTTTTTAAACTGTAGTTTTAGTAAAGTGAAATATTGTCAATTTTCAATGACGAAGACACAATGAAACATATTTTTTTTTCAGCAGGCCACTTAGCCTGAAAGAAGCAAAAGGAGATTCTGAACTCTTTTTACCATTAATTTCCAGGAATTATATTTTGTTTTCACTCATGTTTCCCTCCACCCCTACTTTTTTTAAAGCACTAATTAGTATTAAATCTCTTCACTCCAAGCCACCCAATATATAAACTGGTTTATACCTTTTTTTCATTGCAAATATTTAAGCATTTTACCACTCTTGTAAAATTACAAAGCTAAAGAGAAAGTAGCGTTCATCTGTCATTATTCAGTTTAGAATGCTTCTATTAGTTGTGATGTCAAGTTAATTATCTGTAAGCTGTCTGGTTTTGTATCTTGATATGAAATGTAAATGGAGATAAATTTATGTACACACTAAATCTACTTCAGGATCCTATCAACTGACTGAGATGTAGGTAGGGTTCTTTTATATTTTAAAAGGTAGAATCACATTTCCTACTTCCATAAGTTGAATCAAGAAAACATAGAGTGCAATGCACAGCAAGTGACAGAGAGGACTGGATATTTTCAGCAGAGAAAGCAGATCAAATCATTAACTGATTAAATATTCCCTCCTAATAACCAAAAAACATGTAAAATTGAAAGTGTTGGGTTTTTTCTTCTTCTACACAGTAAGAGACAATAAAACATAAAACCTTTTTTTTGCCAAGTGTAAATAATAGTTTGGGAAACTGAAAAAGAAACATGGAATTCTGGTTATAAGCCACTGCAATGATTTTATCTATTCCCTTTAGGATTTTCAAAAAATTTAATTGGAAAAAGTAACCATCTATGTAATTTTCCACCTTCACATCTGATTGAATATTATTACAACAACGAAAATATATGCAGCTCCCCTTTACGGGAAAATTATATTACAATCGTCTCAATCTGTTTGGCTGTTTAAACACAATCAAGCAATTAAGAATTTCAGAAGTTGCCTTGACAAATGCATAGGATGGAATCCACAAGATGATCCAAGTTCAACACCAAATATTGTATTTTTGTCTTACTCTCTGATCAGGTTTCAGGTAAACTGTTTTTCCTTCCTCATTCTACAACATAAAGGTTGAATTCTTAATGAAATTATGTTAGCTTTTTCTAGTTGGTTCTTCTGTTAAATATCTGAGTCAGAACTTTGAATATCATGAATGGATCAAGTGCTCTGATAGGCAAATACTTTTCTTGGAGATATACATTTTTTTTATAAGTACAATGTTTTAAACAGGGCTTTTGGGTTATTCGTTTGGGTTTGACTCTTTTTTGGCCTATTATCATTCACAAAATAGATGTCATTATTAGAACTGTGAAATCTGAAATGGCTTTTGTTTGGGTTCCTACAGACTATGAAGAGGTCATATATTCATTTAGGCCTCAGTTAATAACCCATAGGAAGATACCATTTTATCATAGAATCAACTGTGTTGCAAAAGATCTTCAAGACTGAGTCCAACCCTACTGTTGTTACTAGCCCATGGCACTAAGTGCCACATCCAGTCTCAGCTTGAAAACCTCCAGGAATGGTGAATCCACCACCTCCCTGGGCAGCCCATTCCAATGCCTGATCACTTTCATCCTAAAAAATCTCTTCCTAATATCCAAGCTACACCTCCCCTGGCAGAGCTTGAGTCTGTGTCCTCTTGTCCTACTGCTGCTTGTCTGGGAAGAGACCACCCCCCACCTGACTCCAACCTCCTGTCAGGGAGTTGTAGAGGGTGAGAAGGTCTCCCCTGAGCCTCCTCTTCTCCAGGCTAAACACCCCCAGCTCCCTCAGCCTCTCCTCATAGCACTTGTGGCTATGAGGAGTCCCTCACCAGCCTCGTTGCTCTGCTCTGGACCTGCTCCAGCACCTCAATATCCTTCCTGAGCTGAGGGGCCGAGAACTGCACAAAATATTCAAGGTGTGGCCTCACCAGTACAAGGATCCCTAGCAAGCAGCACAGCCAGATCTTTACCTGGATCTTCTGAGTTTTGTTGTTTGTTTCATCTCTACTATATTTTCTTAGGGTTATAAAAGCAGTGCTGCAAGTGTGTCTTCTAAGAAGGGTCTGGTATTGCTGTCAAGTGTCTCTAATAGATTATTTTTATATAGCAAATAATTTTAGAACATGCAATCTGAAGTACAGTGCTGTGGCACTCTGAAGGCCATTTGGAATTCAAGATGCTTCACAAACAGCAACATTTGTAAACTGCCATTACATCCAGTAATATTCAGCACAAATGAGCTTGCTCAGTATTCTTAGCATTATGACTTCAGAGTCACCTTCTAGCCTCTGAGGATATATATGAGATACAAGTTATTCAAAATTCAGAAATATTGCGGATAAATTACAGACTCCCATAAATATATTAACTACAACTACATATATTGCAAATATTTCACATACCGGATTAAATAAATGGAGAATTTACTGACACAGAGGAAAAAAAAAGCACAGTCTATCAAATCAGCCATATTCCAAATCAGATACAAAACCTATCTAATCAGATACTTAATATATTGAATCAAAATCACTGCACCTGCTGCATCAAATACATCAGATTGAATGAAATGTACCATCCAAAGAACATATTGATATCGAGCTAAATCATGTTGAACAGCTATATAATTTACTAAATTAAATAAATTGGGCCGACGCAGTAGTCACTGAACCTAGCATATCACATCACATACAAATACAAAGCTTATATGTTTTGAAAGGACTTGCCATGCATTCCCAGTTAGGTCTCTGTAAAATGTTATCTTTAAATGGACAAAGTTTTCTAGAGTATTAAGAAATTAATTTGTATTCCTTGAATAAATGCCTGGCAATTTAGGTATGACACTTGAGCAAGAACTGCTATCATTCCTAGATATCCAATGCCTTCAAAAATTACTAACAGCAAATCAGAGATTCATGAAATTCATATTAAAAATACTCCTTGAGAAAGTCTACAGGAAATATCACATTTTGGCTGGTTTTCCCCACACCAGTTCTTATAAGAAAATCACAATAAAAAGCAGCACAGACCTAAGTTCAAGATGAGAAAAGAACACTTATTTTAGAGACATTTTAAAGAAATCTGTGGCAATTTTAAGCCAAGATTGCAAGTTCTATGTGACACAGACATGAACGAATTCTTTAAATAATTTTTCAAAGGCCAGGCACAAGTTATTAAAAAAATTATTTATCTAGGGCTACGTACTAAAGCGTTAGACTTCCTGCACTCAATTTAATCAGAGTTCTGCCAATTGGACTGGTTTAATCCAGCAAGTTCATAACATTTTATCTTAATTAATACTGCATGTTATTTTATGATAAACATTGTTGAAGACAAAGCTAAATGAGTATAGACATTTTATGCTACATTCAATATTCTTCAATTACAAAACAAAAATAGATATTGATTTGCTTATTTTCCTATTTTTTTAATGGCTTACTTCATAGAAAAGACAGTTAGGTTTCCAAATGTCATGTCAGTACTCCTGAAAAACCAAGGAGGCACCATTGCCAAGGTCTAATATATAATTGTATCCATTTTGGAGACAAACTGAGGTTATACATAGAGTAAAGCTATGGGTTTAAAATAATTAATTCTTATAAAAAGTCTATACAAGTACATAAAACCAAAGGAATAAATTAAGATTTATGATTACTGGACAAAAAATGTTTTAATTGCTAATTTGTGTTTGGTTTGATCTAATGTGTAAGATTCTCTAAATATGCATAAGTATCATGTTGATACTCAATTTCATAGAGAAACTCCTGCCTTTTATGAATAAACTTGAGACGCTGAGCTCATGGGAGGTCCATCCATTCATTAATGAAAACATTTAGCTGGGAGCTCTAGAGATCTGTTTTCTCTGAGCTGCAAAGTTATAAAGTTAGCCTTTTTATCACACAATAAATATTTAAGCTCTGTTTTCTTGAAGTAGAACAATTTCAACCACAAGATTAAGGAAAGATTAGAACTTCTATCATTTTTTCTCATGTTCCCTCCCAGTTCATCTAAGCATTAAAAACATAGAATCCTCTCCAACTTCTCTCAGCCCCTGAAGAAGAAATGATGCAGTTGCTCATTAAACACTTTCAATACTTACCTAGAAAAATAAGGTGGTGTTCTCTGAAAGCATTAACAAATCCTGAGGTGTCAATATATGGACAGAGAGCAACTTTGCTGAAACCTTTTACTCTTAATTTCCTTTTCCCCCTGAACAGGACGACCAGCTGGAGTCTTTCACCCACTAAAGCATCACCTATAACACAAACCAGCAATCAATAC
Organism: Acanthisitta chloris; assembly: GCF_000695815.1. NCBI lineage: Eukaryota > Metazoa > Chordata > Aves > Passeriformes > Acanthisittidae > Acanthisitta > Acanthisitta chloris. The sequence goes on from NW_008660863.1 coordinate 65,565, forward strand.
CAAAAGCAGATGTTTCATGAAAACTTTTCTTGCTTTCTCAGCTTCAGTTCCCTTAACCCACACTGGGAAGCTAGTAAGAAAAAGGTACACTATTGATGTAAAGGGCAAAGCGAGGAATGAAAAAGCCGTGTCAGAATTAGAAAAGGTAAACTACTTTTTACAGAGCTCTTCAATACAGTAGAGTGAACTCAACAGTCCTGTAATTCTCTAAATTAGGCTGCTTTCATGCAAGGTTCAGAGTTGCTGTGTTTTGAAGAAAATACATTTGCATCCTTTAGAGGCATTCAACACTACTTTAAAAAGCCATCTAGTAAAAGGTCAATTGTGCGAACGCAGGCATGCCCATAACCTTTCATTTCTAATGAAATGCTCTGCAGATTCCCGATGGAAAAACAGCTTGTAGAGCCCATATAAATTTTATTTCTAAAATCAAGTTCCCACACAATACATTTAGAGGAGCTTTTTAGCTCTGCTCCCCCCCACCTTTCAAGAAAATCAGTAACTTTAGCTATCTTGCCTGAGCCTTAATAGGCAAGGAGGGATATGTTCAAATTTAGTCCTGTTTTTCAAGATTGTATTTCTGAGCAATTAGTTTGCTGTAGGTTGATGTGTGGTATGAAGTGTTTCAGGACATAAAGACTTGTGTTCATTATTTTCCTAGAAATATACTGGGTATTTTTACATATAGCAGGAGAAAAAGTAAAGCTGGTATCAAAACACACGGCACAAAGCAGAACTCAGCGTGTAACCCTGCTGATTTTATGGGTGTTTCTTGTAGCTCAGAGGTCCCATTCATGTGGCTCTCACTGAAGATGTGGTGTCATCATTAATTGCAGCTGAAATTGAGTGAAACACTTAATTGCATTGCCTTATTAGTAGCTTGGATTCAAAGGGGTGGTATCAGTTGCTTTTCCCAGCCTCATTAGATGAAAGCTAGTAACCTGGAACAAGGCAAATATTCCAACACTGAGTAGGGGCAGGACACAGGAAATAGTCCTGCATCAAGATCAGACTTTGTAAGTGAAACATGACTTAAAGGGGACAAATGTTTGTTAAGAAGACAACTTATGTTAGTACACAAAGCGTTAAATGTCCAAGAGCTTAATTTAACAGAGGAGCTGCTCAGATAAATCTGTTCCCTCCTCATGCCAGATTACCAAGAAAGGATAAAAAGAATCCATTAAAAAAGCGGAATAACAGGATATTCTTGATAAGGATTCTCTAACTTGGCATGTGCTTATGCATCATGAAAAGGGGCATGTGATGCAACAATAATGGAAAGTTCACAGCCAGGTTACAAGAAAATACACAGACTAAACCCTGGATTTCTTTCACACAAATTGTAAACTTCAGCCACATAAACCCCATCACAAATCAAATGCATGAAAATTCCCTACATATTGATAAAGTGTGTCAACCATTTCAAAAGTTCTAAAAATATGTAGAAGCTCTATAACATATATCCATAATATTATATGTCATTCCAAGTAATACTTATGAACAAAAACTCTAGGACCTACTGAGAGTTATAAAAGGAAGAATTCTGGATATTAACTGTCATAGCAATATTTTAAGACATATGGCATGCCTGATTTATTTTATTTTAAACCAACCCGAATATGCTTGTTTAAAGTAAGGAAAAAACCTCACCAAATTCCTTAGGGAGCCATTAAAACTATAACTTACATAATTCCAATCATATCTACCTCTTATACCTATATCTATATATAATCTACTTAGATATATATAGATAGATAGATTTGTGCATGCTATTTAAGGTAAGACTTGGGAAGGCTAAATTTTTTCCTTTATAAGGCATAAAGCAAAAGCAGAATTTGTATCAGAAAATTGTAGCTAGCCTTTACGTTTCCCAGAAACTTCTTTCAAAACAGATTTTGTAAGACATGGTGAGATTTCTCAATATGATGAGATTTCATGCTGGTAGCACACACCCTGGCAGGGGCAGAGTCTTTGGGCTGGGGGATCCCAGGTACCCAGGTAGTAGCACACAACATTTCACACAGCAAGTTAGGTATCCAGGGGTGTCCTCTCATGGCAGAAATTTTCAGACTGAATTAAAAGGTTATTTCTTCCTTTGCCTGTGAATCAGTGCTCGCTGGAGCCACTTGATTGCAGCCAGGATCTGCAACATACCCATTAAACAAAAGCATGGGGAGCTGCTCTCCAAATCACCCATTTTAGAATACTTTGTGGTCTGCTGTTTTCATACTTAGAGGCATTATTAGATAGAGTCTATCTACTTAGCTCAGAAAAATAGCAGTACAAAATGCAGCAAAGAAAAAATAGCATTGAAAAAAAACTTGACTTTTTGACTTTCCCTCTAGAAATAATTGGAGTCATTTTTAATTTCATCCAGGCTGAACAGATAGCATACTAAATAGTCAAGTGCTCTATTACAGGGATCTGGAGAAATGCAGACCTACATTTTACCTCTTAGTTTTGCTTTTTTTTTTAGACTACATATATAAGACACTTCAGATTGGGCATTAGGGCATAAACACCTTTTGCTGGAGTGTTATTTGTTAGCTGCATTTTCTCCTTTTAGGTTGGTGACATGGGTCACAGGAAATAGTCTTAAACCATATCTAAATAAAAGAAAAATTTATAAATATTACTCAAAAATAGGCATACATTTTAAGAAGCAGCTAATCAAAACTGGTCATAAAGTATTTTGCAGACCCTTTGGGAAAGATAAAGCATGGTTCATTAAAACAGGATTGGAAAAAAAAATCTGTATTTAAAACTGTTTGACGCCAAGGATTTAATCAGAGAGGAAAGCTCCTTCTCACTGTATGAAAATACTACAGATAATCTGTATTTAAAACTGTTTGAAGCCAAGGATTTAATCAGAGAGGAAAGCACCTTCTCACTGTATGAAAATACTACAGAAAATAAAGGAATATTAACAAAATTTGGTCTACAGATACACATTTATCTATTGCAATGCACAAATCTATCTATACATAACCACTCCATAATCTGCTTTTGCTGTTTGAAACACCTATTTTATAGAATTAATAAAAAAATAAGGAAAAGGAAATAATAATTGCAAGGCACATACTGGGTTTTGGGAATAAAAACTTCTGTGTAGGTAAATAACATGCAGGCACACAGATATAATTTTATCCCAGGAATATGAAATTTTCATATTTTACTCCTGAACTCCTGGAAAGGCAGGAAAAGTAATGGTCAATACTTGATCCCTAGTTAGAGATCTGGTGAAAAAAAACAGTGTCAAAATTGATTCTCATCACAAAATGGGGAACAAAGCATGATTGAAATACATTTTATATGGAGTATCAGACATCTCTACATGGAGATGGTTTTAAGCAATTAGGCTTAAGCTCTGACCAGATACCAGGACATCTCTTTTCTCTTCTTCCTCTGCTACTAACTGTTGATAGTCTTACCAGAGGTCTTTAAAAAGGAAGGAATTTATGCAAAATGGTTTAAATGAGTTCTTAGAAAAATAATACAGAGTGTGAGGTGGACCCTAACTTCAGGGCTGAGGAATGTTGCTTGTGAGCAGGTGAGTCAATACCTGTGAGAAACGAAATGGCAGCAGCTGTTTGGGGAACTTTCACAGGAACAAAACCCCAAGATCTGGAACTCTTCCAGGACAGGATGCTGAATTTGGCTACTTTTCTGTTTAAATCCCACAGACTACCAAGATTAAGGCTCATTCCGTGGAGATTTAGCATAAATATTTACCAGCACTCTT
>NW_008660863.1:69325-88371 GCF_000695815.1 Acanthisitta chloris
GATACTTTCTTGTTTGGACTTGGACTATAACATGTAAATTAATTCCTGTTTCCTTGAAGATCCTGTTTATACTGATAGTGATAAATAAAGTTTTATACATCTCTCTCAACTCCTGATAAATTGCATTTTATTGTGATAAATTGGAAACTCCCAAGCCTCCTTAGTCCTATTTTTTTCAGCTTCCATGGCATTATATTTAAAGACAGGGTGAAGCACTTGGCTCTTTGTTAACACCTACAAAAGCACAAGAAGTGCCATTTGAAAACTGAAGCAAAACTATTAAAGCAAACAAGCAACTAAACAAAGGAGTTTAGTAAAGGACTGGAGAGCTGTGCTGTAGGAATTTTGAGGAACAAAAGGCCCAGCTGAAAGTGGTGAAGAAGACAGTAAAATTCCTCTCTCACTAAGCCTGCCATCATGTACTCTCATGTGCAAAGCAACAAACAGCTTAATGAGAGTCTGGATTGCAACTCTTGCTTTGGCATTGACCCTGTGTGATGCTGAGTAACCTCATTATGCCTCAGACACGAAGAAACTTCATGTACCCTCCTGTTGTAAAGCATTTTGAAAAGTATAGTGGAAATTAAAATAAAAGTGTTGTTATTAAATTTATTTCCTTTACTAGGCACTTCTAAAAGACAAAGAAATGAGAGGAGTATTTTGTTTCCCTCCTGAGAACTCAAATATGAGGCTTAGAACTAAAAAGTAATCAGTATCTTCTGATCTTGGAGTAGAATCTGTACCAAAAATAAAAACTCTTGACTCGATAAAAACTCCCAACATGTATTTTTCCCTCCAGTTTGGAATTTATCTGACTTATTTTCTACTATTGAGAAATCCCACACAGAAGAAAATCAATTCACTATCAACTTTATTAACTGCTAGATTTCTCCCATGTACATGAAAAATGCCTCATTATGCAGTTTGCATGTCATTTTTCCATCATCCCAATTCTCACCTGCATCATTCTCCCGTTTCATAGTCCCATTAGGAGAAACAACCTCTTCAGCATGTTTATGTAGAAAAACAAATAATCTAAGCAAAGGGTGTGACACACAAAACCAATTGAAATTCTTGGCATTAGATTTTCATTCACATGCATCTGCCTATTAAAAGAGTTGTCAAGTCAAAGACAACTCCCTGACTTCAGAAATCTCTGTCTAAATCATTCCTGGCATTTTGCACTAAACTTTTCAGTAGGAGCTTGAAATGTATCACCCTGTTATTTAATCCTGACTCTCCAAAGAATTTACTTATTAGCATTTGAAAGAAACTGTTACTGTAAAAGAAACCTTTACAACTACAATCCCAAATATGCATAACACATCTTCCTCAGAAGATTTGCTTCTGTCACAAAGATGAGTAGATAGCATGTATTTCACTGGGTATTCACTGTATTTCCTTGGTATTTCCACGCACTGGAAGTAGTAAGAACGGATAATGACAGTTGCCTTCCTTGCAATGCTTACAGATTTTCTTAAATTTGAACAAATTCTTTTGCTCCTCTCTTTTAGTTTCTCTCTATTGAAAGGGTCCAGAGGGATGGGAAGAACTTCTCTCTATACTGTCCTATTCATTATCAGCATGAATGAAGTTGAAAGTGAAATCTGAGTTTCTCAAAATGTGTAAGACATAAAAGAAATCTATTTTTTAATATTTGGAAATGAAAAAATCATGGGCTGAAAATTTATTTTGTGTTAAAGAAGAGTTGGACTGTCCTAATAAATAGGAATCAAATAAAGTAAGGAATAGAACATGCTGTATATGTTTTCAAAACCAGAAAACCTGCTAAGCTGCATGAGAACTGTTATTTAGACTGTCAAAAGCTGTTTGGAATGATACAGTAAAGTGTCATGACAATTCCCATTATAGTTTCTTCAGGTGCCCCAAGCAATATAAAAGTAGACAGTATTTAAATGTGTGGATTTTACTTTCTCAAGTACTCATATTAGAAATCTTATGATCACTATATTTTATAATTATTTATCTTCTGTTTTGCACAAACCCCAAAGTAATGAAAGACAATGATTGTCTTTTCCATTGCAATGTAACTCCCTACAAACAGACACACAATTAGCTACTGCATTTGCTACCAATAAAATTAAAAATGGCCAAAACATATCTGATATGCCTATATTTATTCACAACTCAGAAAGATATTTAGACTTTAATGTATCAAATCCACTTCAGAAGACTAGAGGTGAAACAAACCAAAGATTCATAAGTGACCACAATGTGCCAATACTTTCTCTTCTGGTAAAATAATACTAAGAAACACAACAACCAAGAAAACAAACTAGACTTTTTCAAAATAATTTCCTTTCAGTATTAGAATTCATAAAACTATTTGCTCTCTAGACAATGCCTTTCCTTATGAATTAAGCCTTCAGGTGACGTTCTGACAATATTGGTGCCCAGAAAATAGAAACTATTCCAGGCCCTGCTTGCCAATGGCCTTCTCAGTAACAAAAATCAGGCACAGAAGGAGAAATTGTATAAAAATAGTAAACTATTAAACAAAAAATATAAGTTCATAAAGGCGCTGAGAAAAAATTTTACGGGTGCAACAGAGTGAAATAGTGAAATAGAAATGCAAGATTTATTTTTTTTTGTTCCACAATGTCATACAAAAATGAAAACTAATTTTATGCAAAGGTGCTTCAAATAGTTCTTTATAAATACTTATAAGTATTTAATTCTTTTATTATTATGGGAAGTCAGTTTTCTGCATATTGCTCAGAAGTGGACATTTTAACTGGATGAAAGAAATATTTGGAAAGAAAAAGTTTCTTTGTGGCTTACTTGGTATTCTTTTGTATACATGTCTATAGGTATTTGTATTTTAATCTCTAAAACTTTTGAAGAGGAGTATTTGCCAAAATGTTTAACAGGAACAGCTATATGCTTTGCAAAAGCAGTGCCTGTACATTTATGTGAACACCTCCTCCTTTCCTCTGTTTCTCTTTCCTACTGAGTGTCCTCTTGTATTTGAACTGATGAGCTTATTTATACCTAAGATAAATAAGTACTATTAATTTTGCATACAGTAAGTTGCATTTGCAATGTAAATTAAGAACACAGCAACCACGGAAATAAGTGCCAATTATTCCAGTGACAGAATAGATGCACTTCTCTGCTGATTCAGCTCCCACTGTGCTTTTTGTTAACATGTCCAGTCAAGAGACCAGTCATCAGATAGGCACTTGCCTGTTCATTTGATTCACCCCTGGGCTCATTTGTGAGAAAATTGAACAGAAGCAGTGATATGGAAAAATGTTATAAGGTTACCTGAGAGAGTAGTCTTTGGCTTATCTGTTGGCAAGGGGAGCACTTTACTTCCTCCAGTACTCCTGTCCCCAGGAGGGCCATTAACAAGCAAATCCATTCACACAGGAGACTTCTGCAATGGTTTGTGTCCTTTGACTCCCTGCCAGTATAGATCCAGTGCACTGAAAGGAGTTTCTTCTGGTACAGGCCCAACTATTTTCCATTTCCATTCAGCTCATTTATTTCATGACTCTTGAGGCAAAACCTCATACCTATGCCTTGGCTCTGCCCTGGAGATGAGCGAGAAGAAGAGCGAGAAGCAAGTCAGAGGGAGAAATTGTGGAGAGCTCAGAACCCTGCAATCCCTCTTGCAAGCAATTTATTTTGTTAGTATGAAGAATGCACAATATCCATGATGAGCTACATTACTGGCACATGCTTATCAATACTCTATATTTACATGTGCACAGACTCAGGTTGCTTCATTTATCACTGGTTCCTACAGTGGTAATGACAAAATATTTCATAGCAGTATCTTCTTATATGTACCCAAGAAGGTCTGTATGGGAATAAATTTTTTTCCACAGGGAAGCAAAGCAAGAAATTTAACACTTCATACATAGCACCAGACCACTAAATGTTGGCTCTTTTTCTGTTTGACTTTCTCTGCAGGACAAAACAGTATGTGGTATTTATTGATAAGCGTGGCACAAAAATGTACAATTACCACTGAGATATTTTTCTGGTCATAAAAAAATGTTTCTATGGACAATAAATATTGCTCAAACTCTCTTTCAAAAAAACCAAAACATAACAAAGCAACACATTTTCACAAAGCTAGCGAGAACAAGACCACATATTTACTTTTGTCCCATGAATGTGTAGAAGTTGAATCAGGGTTATAACCTCAGTGTGGTGCATGAAGAAAAAGCTTCACTCGCCGAAGCTGTTCCTGAATAGAAATGGTTTAATTTGTGGGATGCAGTACAGTATTTGGTATTATAAGGATTGATTGTTTCTGTGTATATCAATAACCTTGATTTGAGAAAATATGTTGAACTCTGATGAAACCTAAAATGGAAGAAGAGAATCAATATGAAAGGGAGAAAACAAAACATATACACAAATAAACATAATGCATTGAAGAAAGCAGAAGCATGGACAGCTGTATCCTTTGTATGAGTTTTATATAACCTTGTTAAATATTTTGAATACGCTTCGCTGTAAACAATGTTAGGAGTTTGGTGTTTCTTGCGGCAGATGTCTTTTTATTTGTACTAGTAAATGGAAGTCAAAAGCAGAATAAAAGTTTCTGGACTGGCTTGTTGGATTCCAATAATATTCCCTTATTTCACTGTAATTTGATATAACTGCCAGGAGAGACAATTACACTGTTATTGCAGGCCCCATTTCATTTCTCCAGCAAAACCCTGTATTTATTTACAACCTTCTTGTTGGGTTGTTTTCTGGCCCTCATCCCTAGTTAAATATAACCCTTTCTACTTCTGATGAACGTTAGGATATTTCACAGCTATCAGTGAGGCTTTTGTGCTTCCTTCAGAGTTAAAATGAAACAGAATTATTGTATTCTTCCTTTCTGACAACAGAAGAAAGCAACAATTGATACATATTCAAAGTACTAACATTTTCTACTGGATAGTGTGGATACACTTCAAATTGCTATCTAAAGGTTGCTGGAATATGGTAAACAGCATTTTGTCTGTCAAGATTTTCCGGGCAAGAGCATTCGTTGCCAAATACTGTGTGAAGAAAACTTCACGGTGTTATTTTCTTAGTAGCCTGAATCATTTACAAAATCAAAGTTTTAATTACCTTTGAGAAACACAGTACTGATTTGGCAGATCTCTCCTTGTTTTCATCACAGCAGGAGGAGGTGAAACAACCTAATAAAGACAGGTAAGCATAATTGTTCACTGCATGTTCAAGTCAACTGATAGACTTATAGTTCATTTGCTATCAAAGGGTTGAGACAAACTTACACTACAGGACAACCTTACATCAATAAATTCTCTCGTATCTCAAAGTAGCAGCATGCAAGGTGAAGACACTCTAAGGTAGTGCTTGCTCTCCTATCCCTGACTTCCAGGCAGTGTGTTATCAGACCTGGTGTGGCACTCAGCTCTGACACTGACAGAAGAGCATTCAAAACATTAAGCCTGAGACTGACAGGGAGAGCAAAGAATGATACTGGTGTCAGCATGATGCTTCTTGAGTACTGTTAAACAACAGGAGAAGCTTGGCTGTTGCTGGGCAAAAGGTTAGGATTTGATATCCTAATACATTTGTTAATTGTAAAAAAATGTCTATTAACATAAGCAAAATAAAGAAAATTCAGAATAATACATTACTATAATGCAGTGATATCAGACCAGATCTGTTTATGTAGAAACAGTATGAAAACCCCAAAGTCATTCCCTATAAAGAAAATACCAATACAATAAGCACTTGACTGAATAAAAAAAATATGTTTAGACACATCAGTAAATGCAACCTCAAAAAGCAATCTCCTCTTCAGAAAAGGCAGTCAGTTTTTTATGAAAATAATTCATTTTCTTCTGGAAGAAATGGACAATTCAACTCTTAATTAACAGCAGTAACTCAAAAGAAGTATTAAGAAAGAGAACAGAGAACAAGAACTGAAATGGAATCATTATGTCTATAGAAGATTAGAAGCCAAAGTATTAGAAATTTGTAAGACAAATTTGCAGTGGGTGACGATCAGAGTATATTTGGGAGAAAAGGGGAGAACAGAGCAGGAAAGGGAAATGGAATATTTATGGAATGATAGAACAATGAACTTAAATGGAACAAAATAATCAGCCCAGTCAGTGGTCTGCTAAATTTAACTCCAAATGGAATCCTTTTCATTTATACTCATGATCTTTTAGACTTTATTTATTGGTACCATAACATATTTCAGGCTATCACCCTACAATGAGGTAAAAAAAAAAGAGTAAATTTAATAAAAACAATGAAAGAAAGTGGATGCCAACAGCGACTAAAAGGCTGTTAAATAAGGAGTAAAAGGATGACCTAATAGTGATGTATAAGTTTGACTAGCACAATCACAGGATTTTATAGGGAAATTGGTATCAGGATCCCACCCTGAGCTGATCTGCCATGGATACTGCATGAAGATTATACTTAAGACATGGATCATTGCTGTGCACTGGAAAACAAGCAACACTGAAACTGTGAGAATCCTCCCTAGCATAGAATTGGCTCCTTTCAACTAGCATTCTCCCAAGCAGCTCCTGGCCCTGTTTCAGGGGCCTAAATAATACAGGCTCCATACCCACCATCAGTCTGCACATAATAATTTGGGTTTGGCAGCTTGGAAGTTCCATGCCACATTAGCTTCAATACCTGGGAGGGGATTCTGGGCCTGTTAGCACAAATGTAGCCTGAGAGGCTGACTCCAGAATATACAGCAGCAGTGTTCAGCCTGTTGTGTGTGCCTTCTTTTACTCCATCAAGCTGTGACTCTGACTCTGTACTAAGAGACAATACTGAAAGGAACAAGTTTCCTCTGAAGCAAGAAGTTTCTTTTATTTCCTCTTGTCCTTTACATTTTAATTAATCTTTGATTCTGAAATTTTCCTTTAAAGCAGTAAAATAATAAAACAAAAAAGGAAGAAGGAAAAAAAGTTTCTAAAACTGTTCCATCATATAAATTGCACATTCCTAGTACTTCATCAAAACACAAACCTGCCTGTGCACAGGAGAAGTGAAAACATTTGGATTCTTAGCCAAGATGGCAACTACAATGGCAATTTTAATGTACTAAAAAAGGGTCATAGTGATAACCATAATGTGTGATGCTACAGTGATCATTATTAAGACATCCCACTTTTGCCTAGGGACATTATTGCAGGGTTCTCTCCCTTTTAGACCATTAAGTATTGCTAGTAATTCGTAGAGCTGAGAATAATTAGGCAGTATATAAACAACAATAAGATATAACTGAGCTATCAGATCTATTTGATAATTCATACAGAACCATCAACCTGTTGTTATGAAAGGAAAATTTTATTGAGCCAAATCACTTTTTTTTTTATCCTTAGAGCAGAACTAAAACACTGAATCTCAAAAATCTGAATTTTCATCAAGGGTAAAACTTGTTTTCATTCAGAAGGTGAATACTGGCGGCTTACTGGTAAATTCTACAGACTACACAAGGTCCACTCATACCAGCTCACACTGGTGACCTGGTCCTGGTATTTCCATCCATCCATTATTTCCATGGATAAATGAAGCACGAACATAAAGGAAAATATAAATAACATAAGAGACACATATTCTCAAATTTCTAAGTCAGGCCACAGAACAAAGGATTCTTCAGTCTCTGGTATTTGTTTCACTTCATGGCACTAATATAAATAATGGTAAATAACCCAGAAATGTTGTCCAAAAATTGATCATTAACAGAAACAACAACACATTAGTGGCATTACATACTAGTCTCTTAGAAAAGTAATTAAAACCATTAGCAAAAAAGTCCTTGAAAGGTACTGGAAGTCAGTATCAGAATCATAGAATCATCAAGGCTGGAGGAGACCTCTAAGATCATCAAGTCCAACTGTTAACCTATCACTCTGCTGTAACCCCTAAACCATATCCTTCAGCACCAGATCCAGACACCCTTCAAACACTTTGAGGGATGGTGATTCCACCACCTTCCTGAGCAATCTATTCCTACATCATCTCTACAGTACTCCTACATTATTCTCTACAGCATCTCCATTCTCACCACTTAGGACATCTTTTATTGGTAGCTCAGCTTTAATTAATTTATTTCTTGCTCAGCACTTGTGTAGCGAAACATCTTTTAATAAGTCAGATGAAAATCTGACCTAGCATGAGATTTTCTAAAGACTTTATTTGTTAGTTTTAAAGTTAAACCCTCAATTAAAAAATGTTTGCAATTATGATTATTATTACTTCCATAACCTGATGCCACAATATATTCAAGATTATACTTGCAAGTAAGGTATAAACTTCTGCTCTCTTTCACTTTAACATCCTGCATGCCATTCTTAAAGCCCTATTCCCAATAAAATTACCATGAGTACTTAACAACATTAATAAATAATAAAGGTAAAGAAGGGGTGCTCATTGTATATTATTGCTTTCTCTAGTCCCAGCACTATGTTACTGAATCTAGTGATAAATTTTTTATAGCTATGATTATATCTACAGTAAAACAAAATTTATGCAGTTTTTATTTGGTCTATAAAAATGCAGAGAAGGAATGGATAAAATTACTTCATCTGGTTTAGTGCTAAGGTTGGAAATTTAAGGTTCGTATCTCTTACCACTGTGGCCTACCCTAACTGCAGAGGCTGAGAACAGGGGAGGGAAACTCTGTTTGATGAGCATGAATGGACAGCCTGTTTTAGCCTGTCTGTAACTGTGTAAGATAGGTGAGAGGAGAAAGATAGCTGCATTCCCAATCATCCTTTAAAACAACCTATTTAATTGGAGAAAGACTAGAGAAAAATTTCTAATGAACAGAAGCATCTTGGAATTATAAGCTGGTCTTTCCTGAATATATGTAGATTTCATATAGCATACATGAAATGCAATTACAGTTCTTTAACTCTCTTTTTTAGCAAAAGTAAAAGCTCAGTTGTGTTGTTCCTATATTCACTTGATCACAGAAGTTACAAAGACATGAGACACTCCATGCCTGTATAGTGAACAGGCTTCCAGGTGTCTACATGGCTAATGTTTATACGTGAATCAAGTTCAGGAGAAGCAATGGTGTTTTATGACATTTATCCCTTTTTATCAATTTTAGTCCAGACAGAAAAATCAAAGAGATTTATTGTCTTTAATTAGTGCTAATCAAAACATTTCCATTGCAACATATTTCAAAGAGTCTCTCCTGAAGTCAGTGGATACTTAGTCCTGTCATGAGGCATATTGTCAGACTAACATTTTATTAACCATCCTGCATTTCAGGTTTCACAGAGTATTCAGGAAAACTGGTAATGACACACTTTCCATCCAAGTCACTTATTCTGCCTGAAATTCCAAAAATATCATAGCAACTACGGTTTGCATGACTAACCTTGACCCAATGTCTATCGTGTTCACAGTGAAACTCAGCTGACCCTCCCTAAGGAGTGTAAATCATGTACAAGTACGCCATACTTACAGAAAGGCACCTCAGACAACTTCATGGACAAGTGCTGTTTGTCTTACCAGAAACCTTGGAGTCTCTTCTTCAGCATAATGTTTTATGGTTCACAATCTGTATGCATTAACGCATGACAGAAAAAAAATGAGGAGTAAAAAAAGCTAAATGATTCCCTGCATGACAGAAAAAAAATGAGAAGAGGAGTAAAAAAAGCTAAATGATTCCCCTGCTTCGGTTGAAGATCAGAATATTAGTGAACTACACAGTGAATTATGACCTTCGTAAAGATCAGAATATTGGTGAACTACACAGTGAATTATGACCTTCTGAAGAAGTAAGTAATTTGAAAGGTGACAGAGATCACTAGTGCTCCCTTTGTCAGTACCTTCCGTTCCTAGGAGAACGAGTCTTGCCAGGCTGCACTCCCTACATACTTCCAATATGCAGCAGACAAGCTTATGCACCATTTTAAGGGACAGACCACAGGCATGAGGTGAGCAGAAGATATTATATGCTTAGATTTTGCTTACATTTGGGAAAAATTCTGTCCATGAAGTAAAAGGCAGCCCTGTTTCTCATTAAGGTGAGCATCTGTGTGGTGGCCTGGAGAGCGGAAGGACTTTGCTACTGATGGTTTATTTATGTTCATTTATTTTTAAATGGCAGCTGTCTGAAGCTGTTCAGTGTTTGGAGCGTGAAATTAAGTCTCAGAAGAGATGGATTAGAGGTTAGAATTCCAGGGAGTCAATCAAAAAGTTCACGATATAAGTGGCTTACCCTATAGCTCTGAGAATCTATCACAAAGCTTCCCAGTCTGTCATTTGCTGCTTGCAATTGTTTGATGCAATCCTGCATCATACATACATGTATATACACACACACACGCATGACATGCTTCCTTTCATACTGCTGGAATTAATACAGTATGAACATTCAGTGCAATGGAATATTTCATGCAACTATAGTATTGTTTTCTCCTTTTCTAAAACAAATACAAATAAAGGCAAAATTACCATATAAACCACACAGGTCCCACATATCTTACACCATGTACGTTAGTCATGAATTCATGTCTGATACACGATCCTTTTTCCAACCAGTAAGCCTGCTGTAATACCCTCCATTCTTTTCTATTATCTTTAAATAAAATCTTAAATGATTCTAGTCTTTGAGACTTTTTTTTTTGAAGGAATGGGGAGAGAGAGACATTCTAATTAAATGTACTCATTGTTGATAGCAACTCAACATTTTCACTTCCAAAAAATCCACTAAAAAAGTTCAGATGAAACATGATTCTTAATAATCGGAGACACAAGAGCATTGTAGAGCTGATGGTTTAATATTATTCTTTGACTTGACACTGTTAGGGAATACTTTTTTCCCCTGAAATATATTTAATAAAGTAATAGCAATAAAACTGCTATAGTAAACTAGTAGATGTAATGAAACTCTATTAGCACCCAGAGATTTCTGAAAGTGCAAGAAGACAATACATTAATTTGGAAATCATTTTCATTAATTCATTGCATTTCTCTTTTCATAATTCTCACATGCAGTCGTGGTACAACACGTGAAAGCAACAGGTAAGAGAGCAGGTGGGATCACTTAGGATATTACATCAGCAGAAGGACAAGCTGCAGATCTCTAGGAAAGCTTCATAAATGTCACTTATGATTTCTCCCTCTGAGTCCCTCTCTTTTTGTATTTGAACCCTTATAAACCCCCAGATGGTTTCTTTATGAGACAGGCTGGGGATTGGCTTTCCCCGGGAACAACTGGAAGGAAGATGATCTATCAGCAGTTTAGCAGACCAGAATGGTTTTAAATGTGAAATGCAATGATGGGATCCTCCTGTCAGCAGGGGTGATAGCCTGGAAGTCTACAAAGAGGCATCATCAGTTATTACAGACTCACCCCAATGACTTCAGCTGAGTAGACTCCATTCTCACACAAAGAAAGGGAGCAAGACTCTGAAAGAGGGCAAACTGGTCCTGCAGGAAAAATACCCATGTATGAGGCAATGATGATGTTAAAATATGTGCATTACAACATATTATTAGTTTCTGGTTATTAAAAAAATATGTTTGAATAGGATTATTTTCTGACTCTTACAGAGACAGCATCTTTATTGGGCCCAGCAGGGCCACCAACTCATATATGGTGCTTAAAATTCAATTTTTATCTAATTTGATCTGAATGGAGCTAAATTCCATGAAGGAATCAGAACCCTTCAGCAGACGTGTACTCAGAAAATGCTGAAATGACCTTCTTTGTCCAAGTGCTGATCTAAATGCTCTACCTGACCCCTGAAAAATATCTCATTTTATTCATAGCTATCATGGCACGTTGAGGGTCAGCTGCTCCTGGTGGGGCTGGCTGAGGAAGGAGCTTGCCCCCGTTACTAATTAAGCATAGCTTTGTCAGCAGTGCAGATCACTCTTGAGGGGAGAAGGGAGATCTGCAATGTCCCCATTTGGTCTGATGCAAAGTTTGATCCCTGACTTTGTGTGTTTCATTAGCAGACTGGGAGATCATGATTCAAGTAGCTCTAGTCCTAAAAGTTCTGCATTTACTATTTGATGCATTGATCCTTTCACTTAATAGCTAGCCCTTAAGCCATAATAACTTACAGATATATGCATTTATTCTACAATACTCTGAAAGGTCTTTTTAAATATTCATTCTATTCTGCTAAATAAGCAGCCCTCTTTTCCAGGAGACCTGTGATAAATGCTCCTTTCATCCGTCACCACTATACACTGCCTTTGGGAAAGCCTGATCCTCTTGCCACTCCAAAAATCTAACTTGAACCAGAACTTATTTTTCCTACTTTTGCTACTGACAAGTTTCAGGACTTTAGGCAAACCACTTGACCTTGCTGCATCTCACTTTCCCCTCCATTAAAATGGGGATAGTGCCTAGCTTCATAAAGCATGTCAGTTCTACAGATCGAAATAAAATGCTACGGATGAGCTTAGTACAATGATTCTATACACCATGGAAATTTCATCCTTTAAGACAATGCCAATGACAAAGTTGTCAAACCAAAACTGCTCCTGGCAACCAAAATCTTAGATCAGCACTATGGTCCAGTGCCATCAGCAGGGCCATAAATAAGGGAAGGGACTCATTTATTTAGCTCACTTGACAGGATCATCATCAGTAGCAGGATTTCCAAGGCTGTTTTGTTTTTCCAAATGAATGTGCAATATTACCCAGTCTTAATTTATACAGGTAACGCAAGAAAATATAGGAGGTGTATGGAGAATTCTCTATTAAAAAAAACCAGTTGGCAGCACAATACAGTGTTCAGAAATAGTTCAAATAATGTCTGCTAATCCTGGTATAAAACTGTGACCTGCCTATTTGACTAACTATTCTGCAGGCTGTGGGATAATTATTTCAAAGTGGCATAAGTTTAATTGTATGGTAAATTAAAAAATAAAAGGCTTCTTACTGTTGTTTAATAAGTATGAAGAAAATACACTTAACTTTTCATATAATGTAGTCAAATTGCATAAGCATAAGTGCATATTAGATGTTGTATTTATTACATCAAATCTGTGAACACTGTTAATACATTAACATTTAAAAAGGTAGCCCATGGCAAGTCAATTTCACAGCAATTAAAACTGAAAAACTGGTAATTGACATTTGATAAGTGTGTTAATTGATATCAAGCTTGCAATAGCTAACATGTTAAATGTCAATTAAATCCATGTGTTTTTACAATTAGAATTTGTTAATAAAGAATCTAATTACAAAATGTTGGTTATGTCACTTTATGTTAATTATGCAACAACTAAATTTACGGTGGGAAAGTTTCTTCAGTCCTCAACAGCATTTAAAAAATTTCCCTTGTTTTTACCATTTTGCATTTAATATGTTGTCATTTTTTTTCTTGTTTTAGGTGTGACAGAGCAGAGGGAATAGGTAGATTGAAGGTGCAGAATCACTGGACCAATCTTATGATATTGAAAAAAATTTTAAGACAACCACTTTAGCATAATCTTGATGTTTACCACTTATTCAAATATCTTAATAAAATTGAAAATTATTTTAATGAAATTTTTCTATAAGTACAGTCATGACAATATTATGTATTAAATCAGATAAGTATTCATTATACCCTAGAAATTAGTTTTCCTCATTGATCTTGGCCTGTTGGTTTCATTTATGGACCAGCAATGGCAGACATTAATCATACAGCCACAGATCATTGGTATTTCCTTATGCCCAAAATTGGAAGACAGCCTATGCAAGGCAACCAAGGCAAAATAGGAGATGATGGACATCATTTCATAAGGCTGATGCTCAGTCACAGACACCAACTCAGAGATTCCTAGTTTTTTTTTTAACTGGAACAATTTGGATATTTACTCATCCCTGCCTGGAATAGGAAAGCGACCAGCACGAAGCTTATCCCAACCAGAAAGAAAGAGAAGATTTTACTCTTGTCCTTGCTTAAGAACAAGAATCTCTCAGACAGATAATTCAAAGAATGGTATATGATCCTAATGTATATCACATCTTGCTGTAAGAATCAGAGTCTTATCATCAGTTCTCTCATCAGTGAGCTCCCAACCACTCTACTTCCCAAGTTCCCAGCTAAGCACCTCTCACATTACTTACAGACCATGTAGGGATTCTGCCATGTTTCTGGTTCCTATCCTTTGAAGCATCAGGATCTTTAGGCTGGAAAACATCGATGGAAGATGGGAAAAGGAGATATTGCCACCAAGGCCTTGAAGAGATGGATGAAACTAGAGCTGGTGTAAAAGACTAGAGGCATCAGCCAGAACCATGAGCCATGGTGCAGAAAGCAGTCAGCCAGGAGAAATCAGTGTAGGAAAAGAGCATCAGGCACATGGGCAGGGAAAGACCTGAGAAAAAGGGGAAGGAGGAGGATAAAAAGAAGAAGTTATTTTTAATATCCTCAAGGCACATAAAAGGAATTAAGAGAATTACATGGGGAAAGAAGCTGGGGAAAGTGAAAGGAGGCTGAAAAATAAATAAATGAGATTTCTATGAATTCCTTTTTCACATAAATATTTCTTTGAATTTGTGAGAAGGTAAGAGAGTTCAAATCAAGATGAACAAGACAGCAATATTTTTTTACTTATACCATAAACTGTAAATCTTAGTGACATTTGTATTGGGCTATATTAACAGTTCAAGTTTTGTAAAACTGATTTTTCCATTCATTTTCACCATTTATATATTTTTCGCTTCCTGACTATTGACATGGAGTCTTTGGCTGCTGCTTTGAAATTTGAACAGACACTCCTTTATGCATTTTGAGATCACCAACAGCAAAGGTCCCTTTACCTAACAAAATCGATTCTCTATGGGTCTTGTTTGTTTGTTCAGAACACTTGTTTCAATTGTCACTGCTATTGCAACTTCTACAGCTTACTTTGCTTTTAATTTGATACTAATAGGGAAAAATTGATTTTATTTCCACTTATTTCCCAGCTTGTCACATGTTCATCTCCATTTGGGACAACATGCAATGCTGTCTCACTTCACTGTAAGAATGAAAATTAGGTTTACACTAAAGCGAGATTTTGTCAGGAAAGAACGTTTTGTCCTGACAATATCTGTAATTGAATTCTTAGAGAGAGAGGAATGCTGAGCTGAATGTATTTAAAAATTAACTTCCTTTGAAGTCTGAAGTGCAACTACTTTTGGCACCTTTAAATTAAAATTGATCAAGTATAGCAAAGCAGCAGATTTTTTTTCTTTTTTTTCAAAAGAAATATATATCCCTTTGTCAACCAAATTTAAAATTCAGATAAAAGACATACTTCAAAATTTACACCCAATTGTAGCACCATTCATGAAAAAAGAAAGGGAATAAGACAGGATTTGGAGAGGAAAAGTAATTGAAAAAATGTGCCAAAAAGCTGCTCTATAAGCATACATAACTAATATTTTGTAGTACTTATTTAAACATCTGTTCAATAAAACCCCATATCTTTGGCATATATTTCTTCTATAGCTGTGTATCTTCTGTATTCTTGCTAAAAAAATTTAGCAGTGGTCTTTTCCTGACATTGTGACAGAATCTCCACCTTCTCAGTGGGCAACAATTTCCCAAATGACTCTGTTTTATATAGTTCTGCTACTCTAATTGTGCAGAACAGTAGGTGTAGAGGTTCTCTTGAGCTTAGTTGCAAGTGGCTGTGCTGTTTTGCTCATATCACATAGTCTTTCCCTTCATGACCACAGACAGAAAAGAATGACCTCTGCCTGCTGTCTCAGGTCTGAGCAAGGTCTGGACAAACCAGGGTCCCTCATCAAGGACGTAAAATTTTATGTACCATATATATATATCAATTTATAGAAGAGATTACTATCCCAGAAATCATTATTTAAAGATGGCTAGACCTCCTTGATTTATAACCACGTGGATATTGGTACCATCATACAGTCTCAAAAGCTTTGTCCTCCTTTAGTTCTTAATTCCTACATAGCATATAAATCACAGAAGCTGTGAACTCTCCACTAGGAAGAGTATGAACAGAGGAATATTAGGATGCAAAGTATACCCCATGGTGTAGGTTGGACTGCCATAATGGTCCAATGTGCTGAAAGGTTGGAAACTGCTTTAAATGCATTAAAATCAGCCCAGAACATACTTCTCAAAAGGCAACAGCAAACACTTTGAAATTTGGGGTCACAGTTCATTAGAGGGAAAAAAAACCCCAAAAAACATGATCCTCTTGAAACTCTCTCTGGAAAAGATTCCTAGATGCATAGAGGTCATAACATTTGGCCAAGAAATGGGTTTTCATTTAATTCAGGTATTATTCCCTAGCCTATACAGATACCACCAACTACACAGATGCTGTCTTGCCCTCACAGTTCTTTATGAGATCTGATAGCATAAAGCAACAGCCACTGCAATAGGAGGAAAAAATAATTGACCTATAGCCTTGGGCTTTCTGACCTGTATGAGCAATGAAAATCCAAGTTACCTGCTCTGCTCAGTCTGAAAGAAGGTTCTTGCTCTTGAGTTTGGATCTCTTTGCAAGTAGCTATTTCAACAGCTCCCTCTTCTTACTTTTATCTTCCTTGTAAAGAAAGTCTCCTGATGGCTAGTGAAAACCATCATGAAAGAAGATAATGTTTTCCCAAAAATATATTCATGGAATATCTCTGATCAGATTTAGACAGTTCCATCTGGAAATAAAACCCTCAGCTTTGATTCCTGTGCAGCTTCACAGTGCTCCATTAGTCAGTTTTTTTGGGCTACTCTTGCATCAAGGAGGCTGAAAGAAACTTTCAAAGCTCTTCTGTAACATCATTTATAGAGCATTTCAAGTATCCTCATAAATTCTGCTTCTGATATTAATACACTTGAGATATAAGCTTCTCCACAGATCCAAAATTCCATTTTATATACTAAAAGGCAAGACACAATCAATCAGAAAACGTTGTAGCTCTTAGACATGAAATTCCAGTGAAAACACACACAGACCTAGAAGGTTCAAGTAGTGATTTCAATTTAGCAATTATTACATATCTCTTAGAATATGGGTTTTAAAAGTTCATTTTTAATTCTTCTCATATATTAATATCAGAAGTGATACCAAGACAAATACTGATTACTCAATCAGTACCTGACAACCTCCGTCAATAAAAAGATATTTTTAGCATAGACTTAAAGACTACGTTCAGGCTTTTTTTGTTTCTCAGCCTGAACATTTCTCTGCCCTCATATACGTCACCTAAGTCTTGAAGACTCTCTCAACAGTAGCTAAAGTAAACAGTCTTTCATATTTCTGCACATAGATGCAAGTTTTGTCCATGATCTTGTCACCCATTTTCAGTTATTTCATTCCTTTCAGTAGCTTTGGCATCAGAACGTGAATGGTCAGTGTTAAATCTGGCATACTTATCTGTATGACTAATATTTTTGCACCCTTTCCTTTTCAAGGATTAAAGAAAAATCATTTTTCTTGCTTCCAAGATCTTTCAGCAACATTTTTTCAGCTTTGTAGAGGGTTAAGAGTGAAAACAACACAGATCTCTAAAATATTTTCTGTTGCATCAAACAGAAGGTAGATGAAACATTTATTTCTAAGATCCATTAATATATCATCAATTTTAGATAAAACTGGTTTCCTTCAAAATTTTAGCATTTTTATCCTTAGATATATTCTCTTTACTAACAGAAAAGTAGAAATAGTTTTGGGGCTCTTTTTCTGTCTTTAAGGTCTTCAGAATAATTTTCTTCAGTTTAATAAAGTTGTTCAAAATACCTGCAATATTATTAGGCCCAGCATTTAAAGAATTCAAATGAGTCTTCAAAGTACTCAGCTTATGAGATTTGCAAAATTAACTTTGTAATTATAGTATGCAACAAAATACAGTGCTGGTAGGTATTTTCCAACTGAATGGAGTTCATTTCTAACATTAAACATTATGTATTCTGTCTGGGATAATTTTGGCTTTCCTGAGGATGGGTTGTGTAATAGAGACAGATTTCCCAGCAATTACTTGTAGAGAAAAAGAACAGAAACTTCTCTATAAACTGCATGTTGTCAACCTGCTCATTTCAATATCTACCTGGTTTTGAGAAGGGAATTTTGAAGGACAGATCCTGTTTACACAAATGCAAGTCTTGTTCTACTTTAAAACCCCATTTGAAGGCTGCCAGGGTCATCTTCTCATCCCTCCAGTTTTGACTGAAAGAAAAAAACCCAAGAAGAACCTTTGAAAATGTAACTTTCTGCTCTATAATTAGGGAACTTGGTTTTGTAACACATCAGGGACAATGTGTGATGGCTTTTTGATTTTAAAAAAACACCTTTTATTTTATCTTAACACATAGCAATTTTGTTTAGAGACTGGGGGGTGATAAGCATTTTTTATAGGCATCCTGACTGTAAAACAAGAAAGTGAAATATAAATCTTTAAAAGCAGCTGATGAGAGCAAATATGTTAATTTGATTTTCATATTGTTTTCAACTTTGGGGGTTTTTATCTCCTATTTCTCCCCACACCTCCTTCCAGCAGCTCTTTAAAACACAACGCTGTCATATCTCACAATCAGAATATTGTACTATCCTACAGGTCTGAGTAAGAGTCTTGTGTTTACATGAGACCTAGTGGAAGGTGTATGCTGCTATACCTAATCCCTCACCAGAAAAGCAACAAATCCCCCATATCTCATGCAGACAAACAGTGGAAGAACTTCTGTAGGGACATGGAGAATTCTCATTATGCATTGTATTTAGATCAGACCTGAGTGTCCTGGCTTTCTTGATAGCTTGCACGAGCTGACCTTGCCCTTCACCACATGACTAGCCCATGCCTGCCATAGAAGAGGACACACATGTGCAAATCCACATGGGTAGATGCCTCTGAAATGTGGCTGTCAGGCCTTTCCTGAGGTGTTTAAATGTGTGACCATACACACATATAACCTATTTGCATGCCCTGACACCCTATGGATGGCTATGGAATCATGAATGGGCCTAGAGGTTATTTTGATGATGAGGACATGTCCTGGCATAAAAATGGCCCTTCCTGTAACTGAATGCAACAGCTCACAGAGTAAACATTTATGCTATGTCTTTTTATATATAAAAAATTTGATTACTACTCT
>NW_008660863.1:88388-170653 GCF_000695815.1 Acanthisitta chloris
CCTGAACCTAAATAACACAAGTAATCAAGTTGATAGTAACACAGAATAAATTTTATGGAGTCCCAGATTTATTGATAACCACCACTGTGTAGATATTCTTTTTTACTATTCATATTGCCCTACATCCACAGGTACACTCACAAATCTAGTCATCTCCCATATTAACCTTCATTTCTACCCATAAAATCATGCTGAAGGCAGAGAGATTTGCGTGAATTTAAGGAACAATTTTTAAAAGCATACATATCATTTAATATCTGGACTCATTATTACAAATGTTGAAGGAAGTGACATGAGGCACCATAGCTAGACTACATTTTGGGGGGAATACATGGTTCCATGTTGGAGAGGGCAACGTCTGGTTTAGCACCTTAAATGAATTATATCAAAGAATTAAGGTGACAGGATGTTAACTGAAAGCCTACAAAGCTGTAAAAAACATAAGCAATATATAAGCCCTCATCCTCAATTATATAATTTACTGGAATAAAAGCAGGGGAAGTCACTATAATTGGAGACCTATTTTTCATGTTTCATTCTTATAATTTTGAAAGATGTTAGAAGTTTGGGAAGAGGAGAAGAAAGAATTTAATACATAACACGAAGTCCTGGAAATCTTCCAATTGCAATTATCTGGTTTGCTCCATTCACAGCCATTGTATGGTTTAATATGCACCATTAGCAGTTCACTATACAAGTACCTGTTTTGTAATCTTCAGACAGGAAGGATCTCTAGATCTAAATGCTCACACCAGTGCATCCTACCTTTGATACTCTGCTTAGGTTTTAGCTCACAGGCACAATGACTGAGATTCTCATGACTAATTTGCCAGCACCTTCACAGAATCGTTTGGGGGAAGGGACCTTAAAGATCATCTAGTTTCAATCCCACCAACTGCCATGGACAGGGACACTAGACTGGGTTGCTCAGAGCTCCATCCAGCCTGGCCTTAAACACTTCCAGGGACGGAGCATGTTAAGTCTCATGAGGTAGCCATGGTCTCACTTCTTCAGCTTGACCAAGTTCCTCTGGAAGGCATCCTATCTGTCCTTCAGGTGTGGCAGGAAAATTTGTAACCTTCATACTCTGCAATGAAAAGACATATAATATTCTGATTGCACTAAAAGTTTTGTTTGAAACATCCTTCTCCTTCATCTTAAGATATGCTCCTGAATCCACATGAAATTATTAACACAATAAACTTGAAAGAAGCTTATTATAATTATCACCATTTTTATTATATTGTCTAACTTAACTATCAGGTGGAAAAAAATAAACCAAAAAGCTCAGCCCAGAAATATGCATTGCAGTGGATTTGTTTAATTAAAGATTTGTTTATTTTTTCCATAGCAGTGATATCTTGAGAAGGGTTGGAAAGGGAGAAATTCAGTAATCAACTATGCCATACCTAGTAGGTATAATCTCTATTGCAGCTTGTTTTTCTTTTCTGTCTGCAAATTAGCCCCCTCCCACAAGGGAAATTCATTCTAATTTAACAGCACTAAAAGCCTCTTGATGTCTGGACACCCTCCAGTCTTTGAGGGGAATTATGACATATGTATGGCTGTTTTCCAGCTTCTTCCTGCTTTCTAAACTATGATATCCTAAAGAGAAAAACTGTTTCTTGTGAGCTTTTGGAAACAGAGCAGATAATTGACTATCACTTTCCTTTCATGCTAATTTTGGAATATTGCTACTCTGTATCTGAGTCCACATTCGAATTTGGGACATTTTAAACAAAAGAAAATACAAAGAGTGTTGTAAAAATATGATTATTTGTTGTGTGACATATAGGAAAATGAAAAAACAAAGCTCTAAGTGCTTTATCCACTTAGAAAATAAAATATAACTTGGGTGCTGCCTCAGTAATCCTCATGATATATTCAATTCTTTCATTATAAATAAAGAAATACCAGCATCTGTAAATAGCACAATATTTTTTTCAGTAGATTGGAGCAGATTAAAAAAAAAAAAAAATCAATAAAAATTTTTACTCAGATTTCAACTGAAGCCTTTCATCGTCTGTCCAAGGTCATCAAGGTTTTACATTTCAAACTTACAGCTCCAGATAAGCACCCTTTATTCAGTAAAGTACCTGTGAACTTGAGAGTACATAAATCTGAGACTGAATTTTAACCTTGGGAAGATGTCTGCTGGCTTGATGGGTTTTAATCAATAGAACAGTTGATGTGCTTTCTGTTTTATTTTCTCTGGCCTGGAACTGCAAATATTAAAGTATTAATGTATGACGTATTGCATTTTATTCAAGAACTATCAGACTTTTTCTTGAAGAACTGTCATACACATGTTCATACAGAGCACATCACTAAAGAAATATCTTGCAAAACCAACAATCCTATTTCCTTGTGCTGCTCCTCACTAGGTTTGACTTGGGGGGGAAAAAGAGGTTAAAAAGGAGCTTTTTCTAAATTTAGTATTGTATTTCTTGAAGTCTGAGAAGCTGGGGGGGTTAAATAACTAATGAACTCGTAGGTGCTGTCCAGTTTGGAAGGAAAACGGCTACTACTGAGGTGTTCAGTTTAAAGGAAAGGGCTTGTTTCTAACTCTGTCTTCTCCAAAATCTGAGTTAGAACCTTTTCTGGTCTTGACACATTTCAGATGCAGCTGTACGACTTGTAGCTGTTTCTCCATCTAGGAGTGTCATAATGATATAAAATAAACCTTTGGGATTGTTTTCTAAGTATTTTTTTTCTCTTATTTTCCAGAAGTGTGAGGAACCAGTTTGAGTCACTGGCAAAAATGTCTGGGCAAAGCCTCTCAGAGCTTAAAAGGAAAGGGTAGTGCTGTGAGCTAATCAGAGGGGGAAGTATCCATTGTTATCCAGATGAAAGTTCTCTTCAGTCTAGATCTGGTACTTTCTAAAGTTAAAACATACTTTAATGTCGATTCTCAGACTCTTTAGTTTCCTTGAGAAAGCAGCAGGGACTTGGATCTGTGGATAAGTAAAACTAATTTTTTAGTCCTCACTAAATCAACCCTAGAGCTAGGTAAAACTGTAAAGTTGTTTCTCTCCATCATCCAGGAAACTGACTCTCCAATTGTGGCATTTGCTCAGAGATTTTCCCCACATAATCATTGAATTCCAATTTAGTTCCAAAGATTTTCTCTCTTTTTACCCTTACCCCTCTTCTTTTCATCCCTTTTTTCCAAGTCTAATTCTTCATTAATAAACTATATAAAATGTGCATTACTATATCTGGATAAACAGTACTCTTTGAATTTTTTTCCTACAATGCATATCAATCATAACAAAGTAGAGAAAGGAGGGTCTCAAAATTCAGCTAGGTTACATCTTAGATCAACATCACAACAGCATTAAAAAAACAAAACTAATTAGTCTCTGATGGCTGTCAGTGATATAAAATACTTGTTATTGTTAACTAAGGAGCTAAAATCTCCTCAGGAAATATTAATGCATGTTTTTGAGGCAAATAGAAGCTGATGAACTACAATTTACCTTCTTTTCATCAATTTACATTCTTTTCAGTTATAAGAGTAGGATATCTTCTTGTCTTATTTATTTCACTTATTTTTATTCTGACAGAACATTTCCACCTTCAGTTATAAGAGTAGAATATCTTCTTGTCTTATTTGTTTCACTTATTTTTATTCTGACAGAACATTTCCACCTTCAGTATTTTCTTTTTTTTCTAAACCTACTCACAAAACCATTTATATTTTCACACCTTTAGTAGATTCTGTCAAAATTCCCGTGTACCTAAAACCAAATGTAGTACATGTAACAGCTAAGTATTGTACTGATCCATTTTTAAATATGGAAGTCATTTAAGACCTTTCTTAGATAACAGCATTTTAAGATTAATTTAATAGTTTTCTGTGCACTAGTCTGACAATACATTATTTTGAAGATTGTTTTCTTAGAGCACTTTTTTTGTATGTATACCACAGATGTATGTAGCAGAGCCAATGGTGATGCAAAGCTGATTTTTTTAGCATGCTAAAAAATACAGAGGAGAAAAACCAAACTATTACATCTTGGTGCAGTTATGCAGGATTGCAGAGCTGGTTTAACAAAAAGCTAAAACTTCACATCAAACACAAATATAATGCACCAAATAACCGATCATGCTCTTTCTCCCATCCTTTAGTCTCAATATAATGCATCATATAACTGATCGTGCTCTTTCTCCCATCCTTTAGTCTCAAAATTCCTCCTTACCCTGATTGAGGTCAGTCTCCTCTTAAGCAATTTGCTCTCCTTTGCAGAAGCTGTTTATCCTTGATGCAGGCAATGATTTCCATCAGAGTTGTGAATTGTTCCCCATGGTCCTGTCCTCTCACTTCAATGACCAGATCTTTTCAATCATATAACTGATCGTGCTCTTTCTCCCATCCTTTAGTCTCAAAATTCCTCCTTACCCTGATTGAGGTCAGTCTCCTCTTAAGCAATTTGCTCTCCTTTGCAGAAGCTGTTTATCCTTGATGCAGGCAATGATTTCCATCAGAGTTGTGAATTGTTCCCCATGGTCCTGTCCTCTCACTTCAATGACCAGATCTTTTCAAATCACTTTGGAAAACTCCTCGCTACTTGTGAAATGCATGAGATCAAATGACAGATTCTTATGTAGGGCTGTAAGAGAACAAATGCATGAGTAAAAGAATGAAGTTTCCAAATTGCACTGGTATAATGAAAGCATTAACTCCATAAGGAGTCATGTCTACACAAACAAACATATACCAATAGGTGCTACAGGTACTTGGTTTCTGCTGTGGAGGTACATGTCTCCACCAAAAGACTCTGAAGGCAACCTCAGTGCCTTCTTCAACTTTAATGCTTTTTTTCACATGTTTCTACAACCAATGTGGGGAGCAGATATTACACATGGTGGCCTATGGAACCTCAAAGTAAGTTTTTAATACTTTCTCCAAATCATCTTGATCCTTCTAACACGCATTATATCCTACCGTTCCATGGTGGGTTACAAGCTCTGCAGAGAGTTTTTGCCTCCTTTGATACAAAAGGATGGCTCTTCTCCTCCAGGGGGATAAGCAAGAGACCTTCTGGATAAAGATCACAGTTTCTGGATGTTTTCTGTCTAAGCTTGCACAGACTTCTGATGAAAGTGGCACCAGAGCTGGAGCTGCTGGACAGTGAGAGAGCAGATGGCAACTGTGCTCACAGTCTTCCTATGCCAAAGCAGCATCTATTTGTGGGTGAGAGTTTGCTGATGGAAAATCCTTAGAGGGGACAAACTTATCCTGCTGTGACTCTGAAAGACATTCAAAGAAATACTATAAAGTTCTCTAGCTGTAAAGCTTTCCCCTGTTCATGAAATGGTAGTTGACTGTTCTGATGACAAATAAATTAATAAAGAAATATAAGCATATGGATGTCAAAAAAATCCAAGTTTTAAAAGATAAATAAAATTCACAGGCTCCAAAATTAAGGGATTAAAAAAAGGCACACATACTGAGAATACACTTCTAGCCTGACTTCTTGTGGAATGGTGAAAAACACTGTTACAATCTCTTATTCTTCAGTCCATGTAAATATATGGACAGGAAGATATTAAATGTCAGAAAGCTTTTTCAAGATAAAACATAGTTGCAAGCAGAAGTATGTGCATCACGACAAAAGCATGATGATTGTCATGGCATAGCAACTTCTGCAAACAGTTGGGAGTGTGGGCCCCGCTCTGGTAAACCAGGCAAAGTGTTGAGACTTTTAACGGACTGTCAATAGAAAACACTGACCTTAACAGGACAATAATTAAAAGGTAAGTTTAGTTTGTTCCCAAAATTTAGACCTTCTATAGCATTCCAAGTTGTTCTCAAAGACAGGGATATTTAAACAGTAGGTATTTGTGGACATGCATTCAAATGTGCCTTTTTTCTAAAGGTATGGTTTTAAAAGGGTTATGGTATTTTTGCATATTTCAAATTAGTCATGCTGAAAATCATCAAAAGTAAAAATATCACATTTGCTCTGGATAAAGCTCCACTACAGAATCAAAGAAGAATGTGAATGAATTATAAAAAAAAAAAGTAAATATGAAATTCATTCCAGTGGTACAGAGTCCTATTTTAAATTCTAGTAGAGAAACCCGGATCTGTAATAAAATTGATGTCACTAAAAACCTCTAAATACACTGGAGGTGACCTATGTAGATAGCCTTGTGCAGCCTCTGTGTGTACCTGTGTGAACAAGTTTCTGTCCTTTACACATGTGGCTGGAGGAACTCCTCCTGTCATTTTTAGGTCTTTCTAGACTTTCATCTTATTGAAAAGCATTGTAGCTGACTTTGCTGTTTGATCGTATAGAAAATTGATCCTGTTGGTAGAACAATTATATTCTCAATGATGTATAGAAAATTGTTGCTGTTGGTAGAACAATTATATTCTCAATGATGCAATTCCATGTTTTCCAGATGGACAATTGAAAGGACTCACTCTTTAAACCCAGTGATTTTAACAACGGGGTCTGTTGTGCCATATTTGTTTTTATTGTTTATTGCTTCTCCCTCAAAAAAACTCAACAAACAACCTTTAAAAAAAGGGCATTGTTGGTGTTCAGAACTTTGCATTTATTGTAACATCAGAAACCTACAATTCTGTCTGCCAAAAAAATAAGCTTCAGAGTTCAGAAGCCAAATCTAGGGCAATCTACAGAAGAACTCAGGCACAATTTCATATTGGGCACATGCCAAATCACACATATTGCCTGCACACTAATTGATCGTTACAGAAAACCCCCAACTACTGGCAGAAAGAAGCAATGTGACAGACCCAGACACCATTACAGCTTCAAAGAATTCTCTGGAGCAATGACAGCTTTACCAGATGCCTATCTGTCCTCATATTTGCAACTTGGAGAGAGAAAAAAAAGCTTTTTCTCATGAATTTTCAGGAGGAATAAAACCCCAATCCACCAAATAAAGCCAAAGTAAAAAATCCTACTTGATGGAAATAATCTAATTATCAGTGAAAATTTCCTTCTATGAGGACACTGATTTCAGCAAAATCAGCACATTAATGATTTTGTCCTAGGAATTTAACTTCCATCAGTGCTAAAAATACTTTGACTTAAAATTTCAGGTCAAATACTTCTGCCCAGGCTTATTCAACTCAAAAGGTTCATTTACTTTAGTAGACTCCTACCATCTTCTGTGGAATACATGTCAAATGACTCAGTTTACATTATAGACTTAATTTAATTTATTCTTGAAACAAAGAAATACATATTTCTAGTCACTGGAAACAGATAAAGTAGTCAAAAATCTTACCTGCTAATGACAGATTGAGGGATAACAGCTGTAGTCTATCATAAATGTGAGGACTCCAGAATAGAATTGTAGAACTTTTTGCAAGATGATGTCTTGATACTTTCATATTGCAGCACTACTTGCATAGTAGTTCAACTTTTTATCCTGATATATAGAAAAGAGAATCACCTCTCATAAGGCCTGTATTATTTGACCACTGTTACTGCTGTTTGGGACTTCAAAGACATTTAACCTTCAACCCTATCAATGACACTTACCTTTCATGAGACATCTGTGTAACAGCTGATGTGTTAAATCACAGCTGTATCTGGAAAGTCACAGCCATAAACCATTTGAAAAAAGAGTTTCTCTATAAATTTCGTATTTGAAACATGACAAGGTTACTGTCCTGATGCCAACAAGGAATCTCAAAGTCTTTGTATGTGAAAATAAGTATTTAAAACTTTAGAGAGAGTGAGAGAGATGGTGCTTTTTCTTCCACTGTATAGCTTCAAAGTAAACCTTTGCAGTCTAATAGTTCAAGGGTGTTATTTAAGCAATTTCTCTCATTTGAACAAAAAGAAGTGCTCTAACTCAACCCCTGTTTTTGCTGCAAGAATATGATGTTTCATCTTAACTTAATAAAAGGAATGGTTCTCATGGAGTACAGAATTTATACACATGCTGCCTAAGGTACCATTTAAAGACAGAACCTAGTGAGTAATGTTGCAGGGAGTTATTAGTAAGTCTAATAACAATATAAAGTATAGTACTGTAACTACCACAGTGACAGTGCCGATTTATTTAGCAGGAGCATCAGCAATTTTTTTGCCCTTGTATCGTTGTGTTATAGCCTACTTTCTATTATTCATTTATCTTGTTTCCCACATAAATAATGTTACTAGTCCTTTTTGGTCTTCTTCCCAGTTTCAACATCCTGTCTTGATCACTGCTTGGCCATTGACAGTACCAATATTTCATATGAAAATGAAGTGCTGTTGCCTGCTTGTTCCAAGTCAGTTGCTTTTCCTTCACACTGATTTCAATTAATTGGGAAGAAAACACACTCGTGTTATCAGGAAACTCAGATTTTTATGTTCATTTCAAGCTGGCTTGTGAATTCTACCTCTTAGGAGCTGTGTTTTTGTTGATTCTTTGGTTGTCACTGAACATGTCATTCATTTTTTTTCTTGGTAGCATATGCAGAGTGAAAGGAAGGAAAACTATAGTTGTGCCATTCTGAAGACCAGAACACCAATGTTACTGATACATGTGATGGGAAGGGAACTGCATTATAAAACTGTTACCTTTCCAAGGATTTCTTTTTTTGAGGCAAGGAAAGAGTTAAGCCAACGTATTTTCAATGTCTCTTATCAAATCTGAAATATGCAGAATGACTCGTACTGGCAAGACAGCAAAACTTTGGAAAGACTGGTGGTATGTGCCACTGTAGGTTTCCCTTGCTGAGGTTGCCTGCGTAGATCACATTTTCCACATTAAATTCTCCAGCTTTACTTGTATTAGCTGAACCCTACTGCTATTAGAAAGAGAGAGAGCATGGAATTCTGACAGCAACAGCTCAGTAAGAAAGTCTCATTTGTCTCCCATTAAAACACTCACCTCTTGCTGTGCAACGGTAGTGCTGGGAAGCATGTTCTCCAGTTCTTCCAGGCTTCTGTGGCTATAAACACCACTAACTTCTTCCACAGATGTTCACTCAGTAGCAGTTGAGAGCCTTCTTGGCTCTTGTAAAATCTAATCTCTCAAAATCTTGCTAATTTCTTTCTTTTCATCCTCTTAAAAACAGATCTGGGCTCTGTCTTACCTCTGCTTTGCATTGAGAAGTCAGAGGACAGAAGACAGCACCTTCATTCAGCTTGAAGGGCAGCTCTATCTGTGTCTCAGCCCCAAAGGCACATGTTCAGGGCCGCCCTACTGGAAGAGTTTTGCCTGTAAGTGGTATTTCCTTGTGGTTTCTTTTTGTATCCTTTCCTGTTTCTCTATGAGAGATTCAGAAATAACCAGATAAGCAGACAAGTCTGGTAAATATAGGCCCTACAGATGTTATTCTCTTCTGGCTGGAGGTATTAGTGTACTTGACGTGAAGGTTGAGAGCAATAGGGAACTTCTGTCATTTGCCTCTCCTTATTTAAGGAGAAAAATCTTGAAAATCTAACAATTACATTGTTGCCAAAAACTTATAAGGCAGCAGATGGAGGGTCTGGCTAAGGCCACAAAGCTGATTATTGAAAAGGAGCACGTACTTTGCACACTGCTCAAGTGTGCGGTGGAGATGTCGTAACACGTTTCAGCAAAGCATACTGTTTTTCCCCAGACATGGTGCTCCTTGGAGCTCCTAGATTTCCCCACTGATTTCTGTGCTTCCACTAACTCCAAGGCTTTACCAAGCTCATAGCTTTAATCAATCCACAAATAAAATGCAAGAAAACTCATTCTATGTTTGTTTAATTTTTACACATTTCCTCCTGTTTCCCTTTCCAGGAATGTGCAGAATGCTTGAGAAGAGAGGCTAAACCCACCCTCCCCACTATACTTACTTCCACCTGATAGTTGGAGGGAGCAGTGCCCTCACTTCACCCTGTTTGGAGCTGGCAGAGCTGACACAAGACTTGGAGTGCTCAGCCCCACAGGTACATTCCCTTCTGCTGTGCTAGTGCCATCCCTGCTGAGACCCATCACACAACTGCCAGCCCCAGTTCAGTCCCTACAAACATCCAGCTGCCCTTTATAGTAACTATCTTCTTTTCTATGTGATATCAGGCACCATCCTTCAGCTTGACTTTATTCTATAATGCTTTTCCAGTGATTTAGGAGACTAACCCACACTATTACACCACCTCAGCAGAAGCTAGTTTTTTTCCCATTGAAGTCAATAGCAAAATTCTTGTAATAAGGAGAAACTGACTGCAGATGAACATTAACCATATCCTTTCAACATTTTTCTCTGCCTAATGGAGTATATTAAAGCTTCTCTGCATAACTTCTGAATAATACTGTATGCAATTTCATTATTAAAGTTTCACTTAATTTAATACTGCTTTGAGGTTTCTGGTTAAAAATAAAATATGATTAATGCTTACAAAAGGGAATGAGAAATCTGAGTGTTAAGAATTCTGATAATGGCTACAGTTTCAGGGTAAATTGCTGTAGTAATTTTCATAGTAAAACACGTTAATGTTACCCTTGCTTATTGCAGTTCTCTGCCCTTAACAGTCACTGCTCTTCCCTGTGATTCTTTTTTATATTAATTAGTGTGGCATTTGGCTGCTTAATACAACACACTGAAAAAACAGACATTTTCCTTGAAGGTCATTAGCGACTGTATACAACTGAAAGAACATGAACACATGATCCTGCCTGCATCATGAATGAATTTCAGCCTAACAGCAAGGAGAATTACCAGATCTCCCTCTGGCTGTGTGCTAAACCTGAGTTTTCAAGACAAGAAAGCTCATACAGCCTAGGAGGACAAGGGACAGCTGTGATGTACTCCAAGTCCAGTCTGAACAAGGTATCAAGATGCCAAGTATTTAATGACACTCTTAGTATATCAATTCCCAAAAGTGGTTCTAAAAATCTACTAATACTACTTTGGACTAGACATTTGGATAGGAGCAGAACAAAACCTAGGACTGTGTTTTAAAAAGCTGAGTTTTATAAATTCTTGATCTTGGCCCATGCAAGCTCATATCCTGGCTTCCCAGTCAATCAGTGAAAGCCTATTAGGATAATCAAGGATTCATTAGAGAAAGAAATTTGAACAAATGAAGTAAAGAAAGCCAGAAGCTGAAGCTTTCCTATGCCCTTCATGCCCTACTTTTTAATTCTATGGATTTAGCTGGAACATTTCTCACAGAAGATGTGCATGCTTCAGACTCTATCTCCCTATTAACATGTGATAAAATACAATATAGCAATTAAGCACAGTAGACATATTACGATAAAATGGAAAACATAACTGTTAATCCAACAGAAGTGCCTTGACTACATACCAAGCTACCCAGTCCATCTCCTTTATTAATCATTATTAATTATTATTGTTTTTATAGCAGATCCATAATACCTTACCTAGTGGTAATATCTGTGTAGGACTTGAATATAATGAGGTGATTTGGAACTCAGAAAGGGAGGTCACCCTACAATTCAGGATGCAGATAATCACATTTTCCAATGGGTTTTGTTAATTCACATTTGGCCAAGACATTAAAAGCAATTATGGTTGTAAGCTCTTGAAAGTTTAAAAGAGAATCATTTAAGATAAATAAATGTACATGATAATAGATGCTTTTTGAAATTTGGAATTTGTATCACAGATCATCTCCAGCAAAAGTACTGAATTTTAAATGTTGGGGCAATTAGAATCCGCCTGCTAATCACAGATAAATTTTAACTAAGCCTTATTAACTAGAGAGAACCTAATAAATGTGGCCCTTTTTCTAAGAATTATGTGATACTAGCCCCTGACCCAGAAAATAATCACCTTTGGGCATAATAAGTAGTTCTATTGAAATCAATGGAAATTCCCATAAAAGTAAAATATTAACTTCAGAATGTGTTTAGATCCTGTGAATAATTTGGACCTTACTTTCTATTGAAACTTATCTGGAAAATTAACACGCCATAATGATCTAGAAAAGGAGATAAATTACAAAAAAAGAAAAAGGAGTTGGCAAATAACTGATGTTTCTTGCTGCAGCTGCAGGTTGACAAATCAGATCTAAACTAGTTATTGCCCTTTGACAACAGTGAACTCCAGAGTAAGATTTTAATCATGGCTAGTGAAGTCAGAGGTACTGTTACTGTGCTCTGCTAAATCTGTGTACCCTTCATTTATAGTCACATATAACTTGGCAAAAAGATTTGCCTTTTACAGTTGTGAATTAAAATTTAAATATTATTATTGACTAAAGAAGTATCAATAAGGTTCTCAAATAATAGTGATGAGAGAGCCAAAGTAAAACCTATAGATAAACAAACTGAACATGTATATGATTTAAGATCCACTCCACTTGCAAAGACTTGTCATCCTTTTTGGTAGATGTGGGGACAAAAAAAGGCACAATGAATGTATACTGTATCTATTTCCTTCCCACTCAACATATGCTTTACTTTTATGTTTTAGTTATATCTTTCTACTGAAATAGAAACTTTCTTAGGAAAACAGTTTACTCTAGAATAAGAAGGAAATGATAGAAAATGGAGGATTTGAGGAGAGCTTCTACTGCTAATCATAAAATCTTTTGGTTGGCACAGAGTGGTTAATGAATAGAAATTGTTCTTGTTTAGAAATAATAGTGACAGATATTTTGTTTCTTGGATAAGTATCAAACTACAACAATAAAACTTTTCATGGAAAAACCACACTTGCTTAGAATTTGCAACTCTATTACATCAGTCTCACCAGTGCAAGACTGGGCCTTTGGTTTAAGTTATCCTATTGAAAAAACAAGTAGGTGATAAGGACAATTACAAAATCTTCTAAATTCAGAGAGGCATAGAGCTATCTGGCAAATAAATTAGCATAAATCATAGAGGCATTGCTGCAGCCAGCTACAAGGAGAGCTTCCAGACAGCAAATAAATCCTGAGGAGAGGGGGGTGTGAAACCATCCATGTACTACCTCCCTCAGAGCTGAAAGCTAAGCTGCAAAGGATTGCAGGATGCAGAAGGACATTCTGCCTGCCCAAGCACTGCTGAGAGTGGGAAGGAAGGACTAGGACCATTACTAATCCATACTTTTTTAAGAAATCACACCTCCAGAAGGGAAAAGAGCCTGTTCTAGAGCTTTCTCTGTCAAACATAATTTCTTTAATAATTGTTTCTTTATAAACCATTTTCTATCCAAGTCAGGAAATGGCCTGTAATCAAAACTGTCACTTCAATGGGAAGATGACACTAAATGCAGATCAAGAAGTTAAAGAATATAGCAAAGAATAACAATACCATTTAAACAGTTGCTGACACAGAACAAAAATTGCTTTCCAGGTTCAATACATGAAGAAAAAGAAGGAAAATAAAACTAAAAATATTCAAATATGCATTCTTTCAGACAAGCTTGTTTTCTTCCAAGCTGCCTCAATTTGCATGTCAGATGCATAAGGTATTTTACTTTGTCAAGAGGTCATTCTGTCCAGATCTTAAGGACTGCATTTATATAAGAAAACAAATTTCAAGGTTTTTCAGTTCTGTGTAAATTGTGTTTGAACTACTGTAATGGAACAAATGAGAAGTTATTCATTACTCTACTAACCCCAAAACCCCATTTTAGAAAATCTAAATGCACAGCCAATAGTCTGTTTTATAATTCGGACTGGAAGTTTCTCAAAACTCTGACAAAAGTACGTGACTTTTTACAGGTAATAAAAGGGACATAATGATATGAAACTTCAGCTTTTGTAATCTGTATCATTTCAGCACAGAATATCTTTACAACCATGGTTCTAGTACCTTCTGCAAAGACTGTGGAAGAATTGTTGAAACATCTGGATATCAAGTAAGACCCTAAAAGATGAACTGCATGGATTAGTTAAGTAATAGTGATGTGTTTTTGCTGTATTTCTGTGTCAGAGTTCAAACCTGGGGCATAGACAGAAATTCATGAAAGTCTTTAGAGCAAATCCCTGTTTGTTGCCCACTGTACAGAATCCATGACAAACATTCATATCAGCTATAAAAACATCTACCAGTGATAAAATAGACTTTGCTGAAGCAATCTGATGACTTCAACAAGCAGGACAAAGCATAAACAGGGATTTACTGTGCATGGTGTATTTGATCAAGTCCTGAAGGAAGGGAAAATTTGTTCTGCAGAGCAGTCTTCAGCTGACATGTGAAATGGGTACTGGACTCAAACCCTAGGAAAAAAACATGGGTTTAGAAATACTAAAGCATGAGCTATTAGCATATATGGTTATATTTTAGCAGTCATCTCTAGCAACCACTTTCATTAGTCTTCTTATCGTACTGCATAAAATGACTGGTCAAAGACTTCTTCCCTTTAACTGGGACAGAATATAACCCTGCCAGCAACTGATGCACTCCAGCAGAATGTGAATCAGCCTCCACCTCTCTCACATCACATTGCCTTTCTTCACTCATGAGTGCAAACACCTCATCCACTCTCAGAAACATCTGTTCATCCTCTAATGAGGAAGGAGGCAACCATCTCATTTTCTAGGTACACTTCTATTAAAAAGTGGATCTATTCTCCAACCCACACACTTGCAGTAGCTCAAGCCACTAAATCCTTCTCTTCCAGTTAGGATCTCCATTAGCTTCTGAATTACCCTGCTTGCAGAGCTTCCCCACTGTTCTTCTCTGAAAAGCAATATGACATTTGGAGTTGAGAAAGTTGAAAAAGCAAGGATTCTCCTTGGAGATAAACTCTTCTCTTGCTTTTGGGTTGCTACCAGGAAATCTGAAAGCCTCTTGATACCAGACCTACCTTCTCCTTTTTCTTCCTTTTTAATATTATTGTCTCTCTTTTAATTATTGTGGCACCAGGAGACCCCAAATGCAATCAGTGACTCATTCTGCCAGTCTCTGTGAAGACATATGGTATGAGACAGTCCTTGCCCTGAAGAGCTTACAGTTTAAATAGGCAAGACAATAATGAGACACATTAGCATTGTTATCACCATCTCCCAGGTGGGAAATCGAGTCACAAAGATGGAAAGCAACATGCTCAAAATCACATGTCTACACTATACAGTGAAGCACTGTTCAGTCCTTTTGGAGTTAACAAACATTAAACTGATAAATTGACACAGTAGAAACAAACACTGATGTGCCAGTTTGTATGCAGAAGCCCTACAGACCAGAAATGTACTATTTTGGTCAAGATGACAAGCCCGGAAAGGAAGCATTGCATTAGGACACTCACAGTATGACCAAATCAGATGTTCACGCCACACTTTTTTTTCCATTCAGCCTAGGCAACCCAGAATACATTGAACAGGTGCCCATGAAAAGCAGATAGTACAGAAATATCAATTATCCAAGACTCAATCAAGTAGATTTCTCTAAAAGCCACCTACTGTTCCTTACAGTGTTGCTTGTCCCCAAGGTGGGAAGTAGATCTTGTTTACAGACTTGCCTTCTCAGCAAGCTTGTTGATCTGGGCTCCAAAGCATGGGCAGAAAACCCTCATATTTTCATAGCAGTAAAGATCTGAAAGTGAAGCCAAATGGCCAAATGTTGTGCATCAGTTTGCTAAAATCAGTTTGGGAACACCATTTAAAACTAAGAATATCTTAGACATTTAAAACTTAATATGGTAAAAAGAGTAAGAAAATTGCATATAGTTTTATTTCCTCTGAGGAAAAATGTTTCTGAAATTAACTTTTTATACCAGGAATGAGAGATTTGTCTTGTCTTTTGAAGTTATATTACATGTGGTGGGTTTATTGAATGAATAATATTCAGTTATTCATCAGTTGACAGGCCACTGGATACTATGTTATGCTATTTTATTAGTCTCATCCTTATTTTAATCAACTGAAAGAATAAAAACTTTTTTTTTTTCTTTCATCAGGATGTTAACGAACCTGAGCTTTGTAAAATTTTTATAATTTTCCAAAATCTAGTGGAAAAATGTGACTATCCATAGTGCTTTCTTATGCATGATTTTTTGTTGTTGATAACCTCGGCGTATCTAGTGATTTTTGTCATAATTTGGAGTAGTCCTCCATTATAAGTTTGAAGCATGAAGTCATTTGCATAAAACTACTAAGAGTTATGAAATCCTCAGCATGGACTGTTGTGACAAATGCACTTCTTGTATCACTTTTGTTATACTTTTTTTCTTTTTTTTACCCCTTTCTTATATAAAATGCTTTAATACCCTGTAGAGCATGCTAATAGCTGCTTGTATTCTCAGATAAGTAGTTTGGGGGTGCTACAGTGGTACTTGACATTTGTTATTTATCTTCATCTTCTCTCTCAATGTTTTGATGAGAATATACTGCACACCAGGCTGGTTCAGACAGCTCAGTACTTCTACTCTAATTACTTACTTCACAAACAGACATGCTAAGCTTTCACATATTACTAGTCTACTACATCAAGAAAAGTACCATACAGCAAGTCTTCAAAAGGAAAGTAAAATAAGCTATAGTTCTCTGAATGGTTAGTTTGCCTGAAGAAATGAAGCTGAAAACAAAAGGACCAGAAATGATCTCCTGGATAAGGTCCATGTCCCACCATAGCCCTTTCAGAAAGGTAGCCAAACTCACTCTAAAATAATTCATTTATTTACTACCCTTTTGTGTTACTACTTTTGGTAGCACCTCCTGATTATATAAAATGAGTGCTAATTAGATGCTTTGTTCCAATTCAAATCACACTATTTGGCATTCCCCATCTATAAAGTCAGTAATTTGTTTCACCAATTCAAAATCATGTACCTGTGTAACATAAAGACTATTGCATGTATCAATCACTAACCTAAAGTAGTAACTACCCATTAGCTCATTCATGAATCCTGATAAGCAACCTGTGGGGGATAAAAAACGATATAATATTTTCTAGATGGGAAGATCAAGGGGGAAAAATATAATTTAATTTCTATTCCAAGCACACAAAAATCAATGTAAAAGATTGCCATTTTATGGTCTAAGCTTGACTGTACCTACTGATGTAGATCATCTGAAAACAGCATGGAACAGTTACCATCTCCAGACTTCACTTATCTCACATACTCCATGAACTACTTAAAGTTTACACAGGCATGTACAAGAAAACACAGGTGCTCTGAATCAATGAGAATTAGCCTTAAAGGACATGGTATACACACTAATCAGTTATGATAAAGCCTTCTCTCTCAAATAAGAAGTTTTCCCATGCCCTTTTATATAGACTATTACATTCATCAGGTATTCACACCATCTAGAATAATTTGCATAACTATCTAGTATTTAAGGAGGTATATGATGGCCTCTAGTGGTGCATAGCAGCATGAAAATGATGAACTGCTGCTCCATTTCCTCAGAGTTTCAAAGATAGCATGCAAGAAAAACAAGCATACATTCGAATTGGATCTTCCATATCAGAGGAACAGCAGAATACAATGCACAGGAAAGAATGTGATGGTTTCATCACTTTTTGCTTGGTAACAAACAACAAAAAAATCCATGAAGCTAACAGGATTGCATTAGAATAATGTCAAAAATAATATTCCAAATCTTTACTGTTTCACATTGTTTTCTCTCTCCCAGCTAAGCTTTGGCCTGCTGGTACTGTCAGTCACTAATTCATTGGGAATGCTGTGGATACTGGATGAGAAAATACATCTGTTTTTCCATAGAGTAAGTGTTTACAGGATATTTAGCTTGAATTAGTCTTTCATGTTAAAAATACTTTCTTCATTGTATTTGTGAAGCATTTTTAAAAAGACAGCACTAGATAAATTAATTGCTAACAACAAACCCACTAAAATAAAGTTTTATCATACTAGTTTGACTTTATTCTTACAACTGGCATCTCATAACCCAAGGACTATAAGAAGACTCACACACAACTGATGGATTTACTATCATACTGCAAAGTACAGACATGTAGGTAATAAAACACTAATACATTCTTTAGCAGGTTAAATAGCTATCTCTCTGTGCATCTTCAATCTATTTGTTGTGATATTTTTGTTTCTACATGGCATCTTGATTTTCTCTTCCCAAAAGTTTAGCAAAAACACCAACATTTATAGTTTGAAGTTTTAGGCTGTAATTCCATCCTGCAGAGATTCATGTATCTTTGAAATTAATAAGAATTTACAGATACTAAATTCTTTTTAAGCAGCAATTCACAATTTTCTGGGAAGTTCCTCTAGCATGTTTTTAAAAGTTTGCTAACTAGAAATACACTCATAAACATTTTTGTTTAACAGAATTTGAAAGGCAAAGCTACTGATCTCAGTCAGTGGCCTCAACAGCTCTGCTTCAAGCAAATTTTCAGAAACTAAGTCCTAAGATAGATAATTGCTGTAGCTCATTCCCAAGGAAAATGCAGAGATCAAAGGATACAACAAGGCCATTCAAGGAGGCTTCTGAATGCATCTTTCCCCCTGCTATGCCAATATTTTGCAACAGCTTCCTTCTCTATGCTAGGCTATCAGTAGATTTGGTCCACGTGTGCTGTGGACAGAAAGTTAGAGAAGAATGTTACAATGATTCACTTTTTTTTCCATTCTCATTTCACAGCTACTGTCAGAGAGATAAAAGTCTACAATGCCACAGGCACGTTGCCTATAATTTCTACATTTTTGCAAAGGAGGTTGTTCAGGTGCAATCAGGGTTCTTTTCACTGGAAAACAGTTTCCAAATCTCAGCAATGCAAAACTTGTGAGATGCCTGTGAACTGTTCAGACTGACAGCCAGTGAAACTTTTTCACATCAGAACAGAAAATTATGGGCAAGGAAATCTCTAAAAATGGTAGTTATCTGATTAGGCCTTTACTGCCCATTAGCTTCTTCTAAGTGCAAAGGGTAAAAGTTCAATGCTTTTCTTAAACATTTCTGGTAAGTTTTCAAGTATATGTGGTTTTTCAGCCATACCTTTTTTCCTAGTAGTTTCTCACTTTTCTCAGGGTCTCATGAATTTTCAGTATCTGACTATCTCTTTAGCTACATGCAGCTACTTCTGCCACACAGGCCTCCCCTGAGCACTGCATCCCAAGTCTCAGGGTTAGTGAACCACATTTTCCCTGAGCCAAAGTGAGTCTACTAGATGAAAACCAAGAAATGATCCTTTCACAGGGGGATTTTTCTCTCACACTCTTTTTCTCAGGGTCTCATGAATTTTCAGTATCTGACTATCTCTTTAGCTACATGCAGCTACTTCTGCCACACAGGCCTCCCCTGAGCACTGCATCCCAAGTCTCAGGGTTAGTGAACCACATTTTCCCTGAGCCAAAGTGAGTCTACTAGATGAAAACCAAGAAATGATCCTTTCACAGGGGGATTTTTCTCTCACACTCTTTTCTTTACCCCAGCATCGCATCTCTACTCTCCTACTCTCTCCCCCAGGTATCTCAATGCCCAACACAGTGTGAAATATTAACTAGATAATGATTTTTATTTCCCTTGCAGGAGATCAGAGGAGCTACTAAGAAAACCATTGCTATGAAGCAGAATGCAGAGAGAGCTGTCATCTGAGGAGCAGTCACCAGCCGCTCTCTGTGCAGCGGTGATGTTAATGTACAATGCTGTATCTTAATAGCCATCTCAATTGGCTATTAAAATGCAGCACTGCACATTAAAATCACTACCCCACTGCTGCAGGAATACTTACCAAAGATGCAGTCTCTGAAAATTACCTTTCGGCTCAATGGAATGCTGCCATGCCAAATGAGCTGTCTCAGCTCCTCTAATTTTCTGCTAAAGAAATAAAAGTCTTACTTTTTAATTTTAAATATACATCATTATGCTGAATGGCACATTCAGCCAAGACAACACAGAGATAGCACAGGTGTACTGCACACAGTGCCTCAGAATTTGATAGCAAAAGTACTTTGAACCTGCTCAAGAAGAGCATGCTAACTTCCAGAGGAGTTATTACTCTCAATTTCTTTAAAGAATGCCTTTTAAAACAATCTGCTTTTAGGTACTGGAAAAGGGAGAATAGGAAAATGTAGCTGGTAGGAGTTTGTTTCTGGAAACTTACCCTAAAAAGGTGTGATAACTGAGATGATGAAGGCTACAGGATGAATGTGGGGGTAAAAGACATGAATGGCCTACAGTCAAAAAGAGGAAGTGGTAAGGCTGGTAGGCTGCATAATACAGGGGGAGGATGAAGCTTAAAAATAATTGAGTCCTTTGATCCAGACAGATGGTTTGTGGGACAA
Organism: Acanthisitta chloris; assembly: GCF_000695815.1. Lineage (NCBI taxonomy): Eukaryota > Metazoa > Chordata > Aves > Passeriformes > Acanthisittidae > Acanthisitta > Acanthisitta chloris. The sequence continues at coordinate 108,493 of NW_008660863.1, forward strand.
CTTTGTCTCAACTTCTGAGTGCATAGATACCAGTGAGAATAAGGAAAACTGCAGAGGTAGACATAAAAGACAGCATGATGTAGGGAGCTCATGTTGCCCTCCCCGAGTCATAGTAGAAGATGATCAAAAGTCAAGTCAAAAAGACCTCTAGAATATAAGAAAAATATGGTTCAGTTGCATAAGCTTCAAAATGTAGACAGGGTCTCTGTGCTTCAAATATCTACCATGCTGAAATGATCTGATTTGAAAGGTAAAAATATACCTGTTTCATAGGCTCAAGCATCTTATCTCTTCTTTAGCTACACACAGCTACTACACATCTTGTGCTGCACAGTCCAGACCAGATATATCTGATCTGGTTTGAAAGGGAGAACTAGTCAGGGATATTCATATGAAGCCAAGTTTCTTCAAAGAAAAGCTGATCCATAAACATTTGTGTTTTAAGTATACTGAACACCATCAGCTTTGCTTAATCATTTACCTGGATTCCTGAGGTACCTGCCCAAGGCCCAGAGACAACTGGCTTAAGTCAGACCTAATTTATTAGTCTGTCTCAGAGCTGGGGACTATTGAAGCTGCAGAGCAATAGCCCCTGGGAGTCTGCTAGCAGGGCTGTCCTGCATCTTGAGTCTTCAAGTGAAACAGGCAGCTAGTCCAATGGAGTTGACAATGTTGGCAGTTTCATTACTGGTATCATCTGGGATGCTGACAAGAACATCAGTTTCAACTAAAAATCTAAAGGGACAGAAAGTTCTTATTTGTCAGAGAATTCAGATGTGTGATTTCTCAGATTTAGTCTGAAACCAATACTCCTTGGCCTTCAAAATCTACACGTGCAACCTAAAACTGCTATTTTGACAGCTCTACTGCAAAATTGATTCTTGTTTTCCTTTATAAGTCTTCGTATAAGAGCATAAAGCTGATCAAGCTGTAAAAAAAATCCCCAAAAACCACCCAAACAAAAACTTATTCTGAGATACTTGAACTGATAGGATGATGGTTTATATAATCTACTGTTAGAATTTGCAAATATCTGCCATAACACTTAAGTAAAATTTGGAAAACGTTGTATAATTAGCTCTTGAAATAGAAAAAGCTAAAACACGGCTCTGCAGCAGAGATCACTCCCCTCTTTTCAGTCTGACATCCTACATCAGTCTCCATAAACACACTAAAACATCACACTACAGAGTGACATTTGAGCCTACACAAGTGTGGGAGCAAACTAAGAGTAAGCAGCTCACTGTGCTCAAACGGAAGCAAAAAATTTGGTCACAAAGCCCCCTAACAAATCCTTCAATCCTTTGGGATTTTGAACTTCAGAAAATGGTAGAGAATTGGTGGGACATCTGGATATCATCTGGTCTGAATCCCCTGCTCCAGCAGGGCCATCTAGATGTGGTTGTCAACAACCTTTCACTGGGAGGTGTTTCTTATCCCTATATTTGGTTATCCTTCCATCTCAGTTCAGAAAAGGCAATTGCTTCTGAAATTGAGGATAAAAAAATAAAATACTACTCTAAATAGTTTAACAGAATTATAGAATCATAAAATGTTAAGGGGTTGGAAGAGACCTTGAAGATCACCTAGTCCTAACCCCCCCTGCCATGGACAGGGACTACTCCCACTAGACCAGGTTGCTTCAAGGTCCTGTACAACATGGCTTTGAAAACTACCAGGGTTGGGACATCTACAACCTCCCTGGGCTACATGTTGCAGTGCCTTACCACTCTAACAGTAAGGAATTTCTTCCCAATGCCTAGTTTAAGTTTCCCCTCTTTCAATTTCTTCCCATTGCTCCTTGTCCTATCACTACAGTTCCTAATGAAAAGACCCACTCCAGCTTCCCTGCAGGCCCTTTTCAGATACTAGAAGGTTGCTATGAGATCTCCATGCAACCTTTTCTTCTGCAGGCTAAACATCCCCAATTTTCTCAGCCTATCTTTGTAAGGGAGGTGCTCATCAGCTTCATGGCCCTCCTCTAGACTTGCTCCAACAGTTCCATGCCCTTCTTCTGTTGGGGACACCAGAACTGTACACAGTACTGCAGGTGGGGTTTCACAAGAGCAGAATAGAGGGGGAGAATCACCTCTTGAAGAAGCTGAGTTGGATTCTGCATTATCCAGCAGCAAAGCCTGCATGACTTCAGAAAAGAGTGACCATTGCCATGTATAAAAGTTCCCAGCTGTCAAAAGAGATACCGAGTGAGCATCTGCCTTTAAACTAAAATGAATCATCCTTAAAAAACAGTCGTCTTAGGTAGGTAAATAAAAATATTTTTAAAAAAAGAACATTGTGCTGCATCATGCCCTCCCCTCCACCTTTTTCTTCCCCCCCTTCATTTGTGCTTTAAATAATCTGAGCCACTGCTATATGACACACCAGTAGTAAGCACCAGGAAGATACTGCACTGGTGACCTTGGATTTTCCAGCCCATTACTCCTGACTGGTCTCCACAAGACTGCTACATTGCCACCTGCCACATAACACCACCTCCAATGTCGCAAGGAAGTCAAACTCTCTTCGCACTTCTCCCAGTCCTACCCGCAGTGTGTCGCAGAGCTTTTTCTGCTCATCTGTGAACAGAGAGGGATCCAGGGTTGTCAGTGTGCTAAGGACCCTTCCTCCCTCCCATGCCTGTGTTTGTTACTTATCTGATAGGAAGTGCAGAAGAAGAGAAAGTAATACAAATGGAAACATTTCCATTTTCAGCCTTGTTAAAGGAATATTTCAATCACCAGATACTGTGAGCTTTATAAAGTAATCAAAAGCCTAGTTAATATTACAATTTTAAATAATTGTTATTTCATAAAGAAACCTAGATACTGTTAAGGCTAAAAATGTATACACAGTCTTAATAATTATGTCCAGAAAAAAGGGTCAAAACAGAGTTCTTGCCACTTGTAGCAATTTTTACATGCAAGTGATATTTGAAGTAATTAGCATAGTTGTTTGCCTTTTTATTTCTACAAAAGCAGATGACAGACTACCCAGAGACCCTAAAGAAAACTGCCTCAGGGGAAGACAAAAGCTGTCAACATCAAGCTGCAAAGATCTCTTTGAGGAAGAAAACAAATTCCCAGCAAGAGTATTGATATGCCTGCTGATGAGCTGTTCAAATATGAAACACAGAAACTCAGAGGGAGCCTGCTGCAAAGACATCCATAGAAGAAACAGAACATTTGGCAAAAAATTTGGCACAAGAAAAAATGAAAACTGAAAGCAAGCATAAGGATGTGATGGAACTAAGAAATGCTGGCATGCCATACAGAAAAGAAGAGCTGAAGGAAAAGCAAATATGCCTAGCAAACTAAGTACAAAAACATGTGCTGGCTGGCAACACCAGCTAAGCTCTGGCTACTACCAGTGAGTAGTGATGCTACTTGATTCGAGTGTTAAGGGAGAAATTCATGTCACACAGAGAAATGTGCTAGATGTGTTGATATTACTGTATTTTATTGAACTAATACAACAGCAACAACAAGAAAGGTTTAACAACTTACTCCAGAGAGTTAGCAGAGAATTTTCTGTTTTGAAAGCTTTTTCAATTCCTACAATGAATTTCCCACAAAAATATTTCCCATAGGCATTTTTAATTTTTTTGGTCTAAATGCCTCCATTATGTGTTAGATGGTGGAAAATAAATCACTTGGGCCAATTCATGTTTTGTTCTCCTTTTGGTTGAGCTTCTTGTCTAAAGCTGACATTTCATGAAAGCAACATTATTTGAGATACTTAGAAGTAAAGCTATGAACTTTGCACGCTCTTAAAATGATAATTTGCACCTGTCACCACCTAGTGGTATTTTTGGTAGTGTCCCTGAGTATTCCTGTGAATAATTATTTAGGGAGACTTTCTCAACATATATACCCTATTTATTCCTATGTCATAGTGAAGACAGAGAAACTTTGGCATCTTTCAGAGGAGTCTCCCTGAGGAGCCAATCATCTAAGAAAGGAACAACTTTCAATTTCTGTTTTGGGAACATAAGTTTTCTCTATAGTCATATGGTCCATTGAAAAATGAGGAGTCAGCATAGTCCACTCACAGAAACTTCTATTTGAATGCAGGCATCCAGCATGTACTTAAAAATATCCCTCCCCTACTTCTACAAACACGAGGGAAGCCACAATAAAGAAACCCCTGCAACACACATAAGCAATTAATGAAAGCAACAAGGTGCAAAAATACTTAATCTGTATAATTTGATCCCTTTCAGCTGTTTTATAAAGTAATTCAGGCAGAGCTAAGATAATAATTCCACTACAGACAATAAGGCAGTCATAAAACAGGGCAGGTAAAGCTATGACAATAATGAAATGATCTAAGTAAAGCCTATTATCTTCATTAATTTTCACTCACTTTCTACCACAGTGGGAAGATATTAACTTGCTAATATCGTCTATCCTATTCAAGAAGAAATGCATCCCTTGAGCAAATAAGCTAAATTGTTAATTTCTTTGTATTAGGATTTAATAATAATAATAATTATGAATTAAATGTGTGCATAAAGTTTCTGGTTGAAGTCTTTAGATGCAAAATGTGACTGATTGCTGTTCAAGGGAGTATCTCTGGCTGTTACTACAGAAGCTCTAAAGTCTGCTAAGCACCTTGAAAAAGCCAGATGGTTTTATAAAATGCATCAGTAAAAAACCTCGTCTCATTTTACTAAGCTTGCCTATTACTATAATCATTTAGATATCCTCAAACCTGTTTATTTTTGTAGCAGAGTGTGCCATACAGGTGGAATTGTCACTCCCAGTTTATATCGTTAACCTGAATAGCAGCTCTGCCTTACCTAAACTTACAAGAAATGACTCATGGTTTTGCTAACAAATTTTGTCAAACAGTTGTGACTGGGGCTCAAAAACCTGTTGCTAAAATTAAACACTCAGTAGTCATATTCCTTCTGTGGAAGCTCCAATACCCTCACTTGAGAATGCAACACGAGGAACTTGATTGAAGCTATTCACTTCAGGTTTCAAAACCACTTTTCAAATAAATGGAAAACTTTGGGAGTTAATAGGCACAAATCAAAGATATAAACCCATGTCCTTTCACACACAGTTTAAGTTGTTACATATATGGGATTTTCTTGTTCACAAAGGAAAACAATTTCCTTCTGTAAGATTTCTTGGGCCTGGTGAACCTCTTGTTACATTTATGCTTGAGAAAATCTACAGCTTCCTAAATACATGCAAAGCTACAGACAAGTGTTTAGTTGTGCCGGGGTGGTTTTTTTTCACGTGCTTTGAAATCAGTTATTTTAAAGTAAAAACTGAAAAGATGCAGTGATCTTTAAAAAAAAAAGTCCTCAGGTTTTCATAAAAATCTTTAGAACCCCAATTTCTTTCATCTTTGTGACATTATTATCCACAGCTCTCATTCATTGTCCTTGTAGTGACTTTCAAAAGAAGTGTGTACTCACTCACATAGAGCATGTAAAAGAAAACAAGCCCAATGTTACTCAGGAGATCACTCAGCAAATTAAAGTTTCCCTACGAATTGTAAAATCTGTAATACTATAAAAGCTGCTAAAAGCCATAGTGCTAACAAAACCTACTTTACAACAGCAGAAACTGCAAGAAAGGGGTAAAATGTATAATATACTCCTCAAAAGTCTCCATTGAATAATTTGTCCAGTACCAAAACCTATATAGTGAGGAATTAAGAGTAGTCCAGGATCATATGCTTCAAATATTGTCAATATTTGCAAACAATTGCAGTCAGAAATTATAATGACTAACCAAAGTGCCTGTGTTAATAAAGAATGTGCCTATAGAAAGGCAAAGTATCTTGTAAGATCTGGCTGCAGTAGATGATTAAAAAAGTTTATCAAACACTATATTTGATATACTAGAAAAAAGATCACCAGAGTGTTCTCCTAGATGTAAAATTTTATTTATACTGCAGATTCCACTAAAACATGAGACTAGAGTCAAGATAAATTTCAACTTCAATAACTATAAAAAGACTTAAATCTGTCACTCTGAAGCCATACAAAGTAACTAACAAAATCACAGAAGACATGAGAATTATGACTTTGAGGCAAAGTATACATTCAATAGATCCCAACTGACTAAAGTAGATTTAACTGAACAACAATATAAATCCAAACCAGAAAATTAGACATGTCCCAACACATTTTAAGTTCATGGTAATAATGTTTTTATTGTTAATTCCAAAATATCTGAATTTCAACAGCTTTATAAACAAAAATAGACCAGAAAGGACATTTTGCAACTGTCTGTAATGTGCTAAAATTTCCCATAGCTATATTAGAGATCAAGACTTAATTTTGTCTAGAGTCTTATTCAGCAAGATTGGCAGGGGAAAGACAGCAGGCAATGGAAATAACTACTGTGATGTATCAGAACTTGATTTAAATTGCACTCTAAGCTACATGCATTGTAATTCAAAACCACACATACCAGTGATTATATTCTTCAAAAGCAAAAGCACATCAGAATGATGACCTTGTTATTTGCATTGAGGAAAACAAAGCATAGTAAATGCTCCAAAGATATTCTTGACACCAAGATAACCAAATGCACTAAGTCCTTACTAGAACTTCTAAAGCCACAGTAGAACTTCCATAAATATTGCATGGCTGCAAAACCCAAAGGAATTAGATTTGGTTTCTCTCATATGTTTTCCTACTTTTAATGGTAAGGGCTTGGCTCTTATGTGCAGACTATAACACACAGTGACTTAAAGAGCAGACTAAGACTTATCACTTGAAAAATCTAGTAAGATGTCTTTGTGTAGGATCAAGAGTTTAATTTGTTTGTCCCAGGGGCTGGTATTTCCCAAACAGCTAAGACAAAAGGCAAACATGGGATCAAACCATAGATTAAAATATAAAATAAGTTTAGTAACTAAGACTTTCTTGAGACCAAACCAGTTGCAGTTAATTGATTTCTTGAAGTAATTCCCTGTTATGTCCCAAGTATAATCTGCTGGAGGATTTTACCATTGATAGTTGGCCTAGAGAATGAGAACGCTTCAAATAATGACTGTCAATTACAGAGTTAAAAATGAGTACCAAACCAAACAACACAGCACCAAACCAATAAAAGAGTGCAAGCAGGAAACAAATTAACAAAATAAATATATATCCCCTACCCCAAAACCCCAGCCAAACAACTACGTCCTCAGAAACTCCCAAAACAAACAAACAAAACACACCTAAAAGACTGATGCATAGTCCTGGAGACATCAGGAATGATTTTGTCCCCAAGACTGCAGCAGGTTTTTCATTAGACCTTCCAAATAGCTACTCAGCAGAAGCCCTTACACTACCTCCTCTCTTTCTGGTGTACATTGCACAAGTCATAATCCTGACAGAATCCTGCTTATTCATTTATTTTCTGTAATGGTCCATACAGAGGCATCAACTTACAAGGCTAGATAGCTAAACATGCCTTCTGAAGAGGCAGTGCTACAGAATATAATGAGTCCTGGATTCTGGAAAGCAAGTCCAAGTTATTTAACACTAGTGTATGCTAAAATAGTTTCCACAAAGTGACTGACTTGATATTATGTAGACTTGCACTGTAAATCCTTGTGTAAGAGCTGGTTGGAAGAAGTTTTAGACAGAGATTAAACTAAATGGATGAGAACCAAAACATTGAGACAGATTTTTGACAATTTACCCATTAAAACTTAAAAAGAAAGAAACTGGAATACTTTAACCTCATATTTGAATAATGCTGAAAGTGAATAATATCAAAAATACAAGGAGAGGTTTTTGCCTGTATGAACTAACAAAGATCCATGAAAGTCAAGGACTCTCAGTGCTAATGTCCAGAAAAACCCCAAATGAACAAAAAATGAGAAATCCAAACTAAACCAAACTACCTAATGAAAGCTCACTAGAACATAAGAAGGACATCACATCCATTTTAAATAAAGAAGTCAAAAATTAAAGAAGGAAAGATAATTTAGACAACTCTGTCTGGACAATTCCACAATCATACATGATCTAAACAGCCAGAAAAGGAATTTGAGCCTCTGTGGTGCAAATCTGGTCCCATTTACTGAGACACAACTCCTCTTTAAGTCACTGGAAGCAAAGTTTGAGAGACAGAGACCAAACAATCTCCTTAGTTACGTTAAAGACTACACCTATCATTGATCTTTAAGAAATGCAGAATCGGGGAAACTGTTACTGAGGACAAGTCTCAGAGTACAAGTTGGCAGCTGAAATTTTCTAAAATTGCCACAAAATACATATTCAGACGTCCCTAAAAGATTCTTCACCAGTTGAAAGGATGAAAGGGAAATTACATGGTGGAAGCTGTTGTTGCAGAATTGCAGTAAACGTGACTGATAACACGTATGTAATATCATGGTACAATACACATAAAGGTCTTTTTAGAAAGTGGGAGGAAAGACAATGAAAGAATTCACCATTGGGAACAAATACAGAAGTTCTTTCATCAAAACTTCAATGGAAGTCAAGTGATGAATTTCAAATGGGAATTTTGCTTGGCTAAGCAGAATTTAAATAAGAAATGAATAGTGGGTCAACACCTTCACTTTTTATTAGGTACTTCACAGCCAAAAAAAAAAAAAAAATTCCTTCCTTCCTTTGTTTGTACATTCTGCATTCTGAACACTCATTCTGCACTCTGAACAGAATGAAAACCTGCCTGAAAATTATAAATTCTCTTAATGTTGCTACTTTGAATTAATATATTACGTTAGCCTTAAATTATGGTAGTGGACAAACTAGCTGAGTTGGCTTTCTTTCGATACTGGCATTCCCAAGGGGAAAATGCTGCTTGTTAAAGCTAAAATCTCTTAATGTTTCCCTGAATGGGATGTACAGAGCATTTTTAAAGCATTAACAATGTTCTTATTATCCCAATATAATGTTTACACAGGATAATGAGTCACCATACACTAACATAATACACATGCTAATAGGAATGTAGTTTCTGCTAAGAAAAGAAGAATATTCTCACTCTACACTTCCAATGCAAGGATGCTGTCCAAAGACCATTATTCTCTTGTGGACTTCTGAATTGTTCAAACTCCACTGTTTACTTGACACTTTTTGATACCTGGAAAGTAAAACACTGGAAGAGAATATTTTCTAAGTGGGATTCAAGAGGAACTCAGCAGTGCTGTTGGCTTTGGCGTGCACTGTGCCTCACTACAAGAGTGGCAGAACTGCTGGTGCAGAACAGCAGCTTCGGAAGGAAGCGAGGGAAAACACCCACACACGCCTTTCAAAACCTGGAACTTGCCTTTTTAGGTACTGTCTAGATGTGAACTGATTCACTGAGTATATTTTAAAATAAATATTGTGCTCAGCTTCCTGGATGCCCATCAATAAGAAGTCACTACCGCTCTGTGGGAGGAAAGATTCAAAAAAAATAAAAAACAAGTGACTAAAATGGAACTAGAACAGAATGTGGGTGTTTAGTATAAGAACTATGCTCTGACAGGAATGTAAGCAGTTTGCAGAAAGTATTTAACTTGATTGGCAGAAATGTCTTAGAAGCAAATTAGTGATGCAAACTATTTAAAGGAAAATTAGAAATACGATTTAAGCATATTGGATACCCATTAAGGATTGAATTATGTAAAACCCATCATACAGTATGATCCAGCAGTCCTCAAATCTACTCATTTCATTTATTTCCATCTCAATTTAATCAAAGAAGTAGTTAAAGAGCAGGTTTGATGCGTCTGTATAAATCACATTATGAATTAATGGCCAAACAACAATAGGAAGTGTTCATGGGTCGGTATGAAGTAAAGCTTATGTGTCTTCTGGGATCTGACTGCTGATTTTGCCCTATATTAGAATATCTGCATTGGCCTGAGAACGTTCCACCTTGATATTTCAACAGCCTCTTTTCTGATTATATCTCAAACTGTGTTAATTATAATGAGAGCAACATAGTATTACTGTCAGTACTCTAAAAACCATTTCCTTTTTCCTGAATAAGATGTCTTTTTGTTTTTTCTTTATCATTACAGAGCAATAGCCCAAAGAGACTACCAACTCTTACAGGCTATCCATTTCACTGTCTCAACAAATTCCGTATCAAATAGTCTCATTTTTATGAGTAGGAAGAAACACATGCTTAATAACCATGAAAACTTGACAATCAGAATGTTCAACCACATCCTTTTATTTTTTCTATTCAAAATGGATTTTTTTTTCCCTACTGTTGGGAAGAATTAGTAATTCTAGTGTAATCATCTATTTTAAGGCTGGAGAGGCTTTATTTGGGTTTTTTTATTGTTTGACTTGTGGCATATTTATAAAAAATCCAAACCAGCCAAAAACCAACCAAACCTCCAAAACAACCCCAAGTCCATAAAATCCAGAGAACATTCAGTCAGTAATAACATGCCAAAAGAACAAATCTGTATTTATAAAAATCTAAAATATAATTTAACCTATTATTTTAATCTATATTCTTTTCTGATGCAAAATTGGGAAGAAAAGAAGAAGAGAAGCCAGTAGAATCATAATCTTTGCTCACTGAGCTTCTGGTAAAAGATGATAAAATACTAACTCTCGAAATACAGATGGAAGACATCTCCAGGGAAGGATCCAGGTTAAGTAAAGACCTAAACATTTGCAGGAATGACCATCAGGCAATTTGTCTCCTACCCACAGAACCAGTAAATCTGAAGCAGTCTCTCATTAGCTGTCCTATCAGATTACTCCTGAGGAATACCAGAACTGAAACCTGTTGACTAAGAAACATGTTATTTTTCTGCTTCACTGAGCCTAAACCTTTAAAATGCCATGCTAAAATAGTGTGCTTTTGTGTTTAATATTCTAAATTGATAACTGTGCTTTACCTGCTGTTCCAAATAATAAATACTTTATGACAAACCATAACACACTAGAAATTATAACCACTTTTCCTTCTTCAAACAGTTGCAGAATAACAGCTACCTGTATTATTTTAAATTGTATTAAGTACCTGTTAATTTCAATTTCTCCAAAGTAAATTGGGCAACATGTGCAATTCCTGACCTGTCTTGTCACACATTCATCTATACACATGTATTTCTTATGTTTAATTAGCAAACTGGAAACATGTATTTCATACAAACTCTTATTTATAGAAATATCTGTGTAGTTTGAGTAAATGAATTAGAACCAGAAAGGCAAAAAAATGTCAGTCAAAAGAGAACTGAATGAGGCAAAATTTCCAGAGGATGTATTACACTTTAAGTCTCTATAATTCTTCCTTTTTCAAAAAGTTTGCTGAATTAATATCTTTAAATAAATAGTTTCATATTGAATTCTATTTCTTTCTTCCATAAAGTTTCTTGCAAAAAATAACCCTGTGAGAAAACCCAAAACATACACAAAGGGATCATCCCCTTCTTGCTTAATATTCTATCTTTTTGTAACTGGCAAAAAATTAGTGCAAGAAAGTGGCATCTAATCCTAACATTTTTCCTGTTTTAAAAAATAATTAAAAGGCAATATAAGTCAAGACGTTTTCTGTAGAAACAGTTATTTTTTGATTCCTATACAAGGAATGGGCAGAGATTAAGCTAAAAAGTGAAACTATGTAGGAATCTCTGATAGAAGTAGGTGTTCAATCGTGCACAGTTCCTAAAGATTTTTCTAATACACGTGTTAAAGTTTCTCACACAAAAATATTTCTCAAGCACAATAGGCATCTGAAATAATTGTAGAGGAATTTGAATAGTATATTAATTATTCTGTTTCTGTAATAATGAAAAACGAAGCTATTAGAATAAAATACACCATTTTCCAAATGCTTTAAAGAGACAGTAACTCTATTTGAACTGATACACTAAGGATATGCAAATGTACATCTACCTACCATTAGTAATTCCTATGGTTCCCAAGCTGCCAAACACAAAGGCTGTTGCTGCACTTCAGCTCAGCAAACTACTCTCTAAAAACACATCTCTTATCAGCACGTTAACGAAAAGGCCTTTCTGTAATGTACATTAACATGTTAATATGCCCAATTTTATTTCAACTTCTGTCAGAACTCAAGCAATTTTTTGACCAATAAAAATGCAGGAAAGAAGAAAAGACAAAAATTGTGATCTGGGATGACATAAATGCACAACCTTGACAAATCTTCAGTGTTTTCTGATTTAGCATGTCTGAGTGCATTTAGCAATTTAATGCAATCTAAAAGCTTGGCTTTTTAGCTCTCCTTGTGAATATAACCATCAGAGGACAAACTGAATTAATTATTCTGGTGAATCTATAACTCATATTACTAGGTCCACTTATTTTAACAGGTTTTTAAGTTCTTTAAACCATTTCTGCACTTCTACAGCTTCAGCTGTTCTTATTTTAAAAGTTACAAGCAATCTTACCATTATCCATATGAAGATGAATTTGTAAAGCTGCTGACCACACACACTGTGACACCAGGACAACTTTGTTGGTTTTACCTGGAACCTTAGCAGACCAGGAAAGAATAAAAAAGTGATGGTCAGCTTGACATCCTGCTATGTTTTTTTCTGTGAATTTACTATGAAAAAAGTGAGAGGTGATTTCTAACTTTTTTGAAAGTGAATGTAGACTAACTTACTGGTCAAAGAATAAGTAAAGGAAAGCCAAAGTGTTTTTATTGTGTGGGCAGACACTGCCTCAGCATCCCAAATGAAGCTCATTTTAGCTAGCAGATGCACATGCCATGCAATGCAGAATATATACACAGAACTCCAATAAACACATTGCAGTTCAAAGACTTGCTTCGAATAACACTACTATAAGCCATTTTAAAAACTGAAAAATTAGAGTCCAACTATATTTTTGCCACATGAAACATTGAAAGAGCCTCAAGATCAACAACTGAAAATAAATAATGAGAAACTACCAAAAGTCGCACTAATAATCTCTCTTAGAAGGTAACTCCAATGTAGAGTTAAAGAATGATTCTTATTTTCAAAATAAGATTATTGCCAATAATAAAATCAGTATCAAACCAACAGTTATCAGCCCAACCCTTTCATATACCACCTCTAATGCTTGGGGTTTGGGTTTTTCAGTGTCACTTTCAACTTGTACATGACTACACATCTGAGTGCTTTCATTCTCAATATTTGCATAAGTTAAAATGAGAAATAAAGAGATTTTTTCCACAAAAATAGTTGTGCCAGATAATGACCATTTAATTTACAATGATTACTGTATCTTCTCAACTGTAAATATAATGACATTGATCCCTCTATCTTGTCCATTGCTAAAGTTCATGAGAAACTTCAACAGGAAGAATGAAATTGCACATATATAATATTGATGGGAACAGAGTATCACAGGCATCACAAAGATGAGATCAAGAGTCTATGCAGAGATACTCATTAAACAGACCATCAGAACAAATAATCAGAAAAATATATTCTAATTCATATAAGGCATTTTCCCCCAATCCACAAATACTTTAAGCAGCACTTAATGTCACGAGTTAGTTTTCCTAGTGACCAAAAAAGTATTTTCCCCCAATCCACAAATATTTTAAGCAGCACTTAATGTCATGAGTTAGTTTTCCTAGTGACCAAAAAAGTTTCAGGTATCAGAAAACTTCTCCTTGGAAAATTTTGTTGTATTTGAACATCAGGTTTCTACTTTCAAAAGATATCCTACAGCCCAAGCATAGAACTAGAATATCTTGTTCTCACCTTGCATCCAATTCTTTGTTCTTTTCATGCCTGTTTGTCCTGCAAAAACATTTCTCAGTTCCAGCTGGTGTTAAGGGGACTGTATAGGTCAAAGGACAGGAACCTTCTGAAGTTAAGTAAAGCTTTGAAATTTACTATCTGAATGTCTAAAGAATACAATATATATGGAGAAGGAAAAGAGGTACCTCCATATTTTGTATTTTCTATATTCTCTTACTTTCCCAGTGCTGATTGTACTAATACACTGCTAGCAAATTTATTCACTACCAGGAACAATTCTAAACACCTTTTTATTTTTTTAATAAATGCTCAATCATCTCCTTTTCTTGATTTTTTATTACAACATGATCCTCCAGAAGTTTTAGTTCAAGCAAGACAGGAGTGAATTGAAACGTTTACAGTTATAAAACCAACTTTTAATTCTGCAAACACTAACATACGTGTGCAGTGTTAAGTACAGGGTAACCCCACAGACACCAGAGAGTTGCTCACCCAAGGCCAAAAGCTTCCTACAGCAAATCCCCTAAGTGTCAAAATGCAAGCCAAACATTTTATATTGCAATTGTTTATTTGCATGAACATCCAAAGGGAATATCTACTCACATATATAACACTACTTTAAGTGAGGGGGAAAAACAACCTAATAATAATTAATGCCCAAATTATTTCTAAAATATTTATTTTCAAACATAATACAACTCAGTACATGAAAATTTATTAAAGTTGTAAATATATGCCCAAATCTAAAGACAGAGCACATATATATATATTATATTTTTATTAAAATATTTCTATTGAAATAGTATTAGTTAAAGCTACATAATAAATGCATAGATTGTAATTTGATTTAGATTATTGTGGTGGAAAATGTCTTGCACAAATGAAATATATTTCTGAGAAATACTACTCAAATGCTAAGTGAAAATAAATGTTGAAAGGGACCAACTCATTTTTAAAAACATTTATTTAATATATTTTTGGGCTTTTTTTTCAATTAGTCTTTCCTGAAGTTTGTTTCTGAATATAACATGATTACCCAATCATATCATCTTGTAAAGAACTTAATCTCTAATAACACAAATGCCAAGACCAGTCCTGACAAAATCAAAAATCAATCAATATATGCAACTAAATAATCTTTTTTTGTATGACTAGTTTCTTTCAAAAATTGCTGCTTTTTCCTTTGTATGGGATATTTGAGAATGAAGAACCAAACACAAACCAGTCATATGAATAAAGAATAATTCAAAAAGGCAATGTTCATTCAGGGAAAGCAACATATGAGACTGGTGTCATTGTTGAGATAAGCAGCATGACCTGGCAGCAACTAAAAATCTAGAGAGGAGGAGGAGGAGGATGGGGAGAAAATGGTAGTGGGGGTAGGGAAGAAAAGCCCTGAGGATACAGAATTCAAATAGAAGCCTGAAGAAAATGAGTAAAAAGCCCAAATGGAAAGCTGAAGAGAAAAAAATTCATAGGACAGCCAGAGAGCAAGGTCTGTATCCTGGGAGCAAAGAAGTGAAATGATGCATGCAAATAAAAACTAATTGCTTGAAGACCTAGAAAGGACAATATGAACAAACATATAGAAAAGAAGATCTGAAAATCTGGCACAAGCCTAGCATAAAGCTTTGGACTTTTCAGCAAAATGAATGGTATTCCATTAGGTTCCTGGAGAAGATTGTTCTTCGATTTTAAGTCGTATAGTGTTTTTCTCTTTCAGACATATAGACTGAAAATTGCTGTAACCTATAACCTCAGAAAAGAGACAAGATATACAAAATAGCAGCTTTACAGGAGAAATATTCTGTCCTGGTGAAATCCAGCAAAAATGCAAAGCCTACAGAATGTCTTAGGCTAAGCAGTAATAGGGAGAAGAGGGGAAAAAGGAGCTTCAAGTTCCTTAAACCCAGAGATATTTTGCTTGGGTTTTTGGTCCACTTCTATTTCTCTACCCCTCCCTATGTTACTAAATTACAGGAATTGTAAGTGAAGCAGGTTTAGCTGGTGATGAATGAGCAGGAAAAAAAGGAGTATAATTTCTGTAGGATGCAGAGACAGGAAATGAAATTCAAAGTCTCTGAAACCTTGGGTCATTTCTTTGTAATAACTTCAGAAGTACAGCTAGTACACAAATTCATCAATGATGGTAGCTTAAAATGACCTAACCCACAGAGCAAGAGGTTTGGTTTTCTGTCAGAAGCTTTGTCTAGAATCCGGAAGACTGAAACAAAAAATAACTAATATATACTCACATGCAACATGATTGTTATAGAATATAGTTACATTCTGGATTCACATCAGTATTGTCTCCAATGAAATCCAGGCTGACATATGACAAGATTCCTCTCCTTCTCTTAGCATAGTTCAGTCTTCTACCCCTAAAAGAATTTGATCTATGTATAACTGCAAATTTGGAACAGAAAAAGGAAAGAAAATAAACTTAAACCCAAAAAACCTGACCCCTAAACCACCAAAAAAAACCAAATCAAACAAGCCAAATGATTCTGGCCACAGCTCAGTGTTGTGGAAAATGTGGAAGACAAAGACCCTAATTAGGCAGCTCAACCATGCATTAATAAATTAATGTTGAACATCCAAGAGGATGGCAACTCACAGTGACTGTCCAAGTCAATGATTCATAGAGGATTATTCCCACAGAAGAAACAACTTCAGTAATGTCAGGTATATGTTGCCTTTTTGAGCTAGGAATTGCCTGTAAAATGAATTATGACTCACCAAAAACACCTTAGCAACTAAAATGAATATTAATTTTTTCCTTATTATATGTGGAATGAATCTTAACCTAAAATATAATTTTTTTGTACATCAAAGACTTTGTGACTGTACTTCCTGCTTTTCTCTATAGGTAATCGTACCAAGCATAAGCATCGTGGATCTCTTTGGTATCAGTAGATATATCAGTGTTTAGACAGAAAGATTCCTTCCACTCCATCAGTCACACCATCTTATTTCAGAAAAAAAAATCTGAGATTGGAAAAATAAACACAGGAGAAATTCAAAAGCAACCAAAGCTCTACTTATTATTTAATCACAGAGGCAGAAGTATAGGAATTTCTTCAGGGACTGGGTTCAGGACTTTTCCTTGAGGCAAAACAATATTTTAACTGGGTTAGAACATTTTGTTTATGTACCTGAAGAATGATAAATTAGAAGCCAGATCTACTATGGAGTTTGTAAATATTCACTGAAGTTTTACTGCCATGAAAGGGAGTAAATCATAAAGATTTTGACTTGACCTCTGTGCATATAAGCATTTCTCCAGGGATTAAAACTCAAAACAGGGAATAGTTTGGATGACAGTGTAATGACACCTACGCTAAGTTACCTGTAAACACTTGTCATAAACAAGGATAGGTTAAGTTTTTGTGTTGTGTTCCAGTCAAGATCACCTTTATTCTGTAATTAGCAGCAAAGTTCAAACCATGCTTTGACACCTAAAAAGTCTCACAGGTTACATCAAACTCAAAACTCCTGGAGGATATCAAAATAGGTTAATCCCACTTATTAAAGATACCTCAACACACAGAGGCACTACTTGTAGAATTTTATTTTTTCAAATGACTGTAGTGCTTTTACCTTCATGCCATCAATTCATCATTTCCCTTTCAGCCACAGGAAATTTGTTTGACCCACAATGATGGATTGATTTACTTCAGACACTGTGTGGCTTCTGAGGGTACCAAGTGTATTTTATATCAGGTAAACTTTCTTTTTCCTCAATCCCTCACCACTCCTCAAGCTCATCTATAAAACGGTGATCACCACACATACATATAAAATTCAGACCAGGTCAGCAACGTGTAACTCTTAGCTTTACCTTTTGTTCCTCATTGTCCATTTTTGTCACCAAAACAAATGATACATGTAGTACATATAGCATGAAAAATGACAATAAAGAACTTGCAGCAGAATATGGAATAGCAAGAAAACAAGGGAGATGGGGAGGAAATCTATGCCTGCATCTTGATATATCTGGAATCATGGCAAGGAAAAAAATCAGTTACAGTAGGAAAGAAAATTAATTTTGGCAAAGGGCAACTTGTAACACCTGATTTAAAAACATGTTAAAGGGTGACTTGTAACACCTGATTTAAAAACATGTATCATTTTTTTTTCCACAGAGCACAGGGAAACACCCAAATATTCCAAAACTATGTTCATGTTTGACTCTGTTCACAGGTAAGAGATTTTTCATGTTTTAAGGAGAAATCACAACATTCAGTCAGGGTAATAATGACTTAATTACTCTAGTAGCATTTAATCAAGGGGTGCTGTACCTCTTCTGCATAAAGAGTTCAAATTTTCAAGCAGCACTTTCTCCCTTTTTTCTCAGCCTGAAGCAAAACTGGAAACAGATAGAAACCAATACTATATCATTTCATACTTTGCAAAGCATGCTTCAGTTAAAAGAATTTTGTCAAGCTTTTTTTAACAGTTTCAGACATGTTACTGATTGGAACCAAGAAAACATACATCATGCTGTTTCCCAAGTCTAGAGGTGATATCAAACAAAAAACCAACAAAAATATCCCTGAGTTGCCAAAAAATGTATTTTGGCTTTCTGATTTTATTTAGTTGTCAAGAAACTGCAGGAACCTGAGACCAGCCCTCTTAAAGGATAACAACACTTGACAGCAACTACTTGTCTTTCTTCAAATTGTTTTCCTCTTGCTGACAGCTTTCCAATCTTCTCCAGAATTAGCTTGAACTGGTTTTCTTTCCCTTATAGCTCCAGTTTTCCTCAGGCTTGGAGCTAGCTGAAAACTGTCTATGGTGAGCTACCTTAATGACCACCACAGGAAAAGCTGACACTACAGCCTCCAGTAGTATCCCATGGTCCAGCTGCATGTGGCATTTAATGGACCTGATCCCACTCTCCAGCCCATGAGAGGAACTGAGAAGGTGGAAGGGATGCTTCTTGTGGTCACAGGACCTTTCAGGACCTGCATGGCTCAAGCATCAGCCCTGCTGTTCCATATGGCTGGGAATTGGGATACCAGGGGCAGCAGCTCTGCATTACAATGCCCTACCCAAATAAAAAACCCTGTAGAGAAGGGCTCATCAATTCCCAGGTCTCCGCCACACTCTCCACAGGCTTTGCAAACAAGGGAGATATTTGCCTCCACCCAAAGATCAGTATTCCCAAAAGGGCCAGGCTTGAGGACCCAAGCATAAATGTGGCATTAGGGACATGGTTTAATGGTTGAACTTGACAACGTTAATGGTTGGACTCAATGATCTTAATGACCCTTTCCAACCTAAATGATTCCATGATCTCCTAAGAAACTGTAACTAGAGAGACACTCTTCAGAATTACAACTGATGTAGAATTTAGATGTTTATGCAGAAAGTCAGGACAATATGTATGTGAGGTAAAATAGGGAAAAATCTGTAGAAAATAGTGTTATTAAAATTTATGTATAAAAGAAACAGCAAAAATCAAATAGATAATGTACTAGTGGCAAAGTAGCAGTATAGAAACGTAAAAGCAAAATACAGAATAAATTATAAACAGCTCTATCAAATATTCAGTAACTAAAGGGTGAGATTGTAGAACCAAATTCTCAGGCAAGTCTGAAAGCCCCATCGGATTTAGTGGATATGAAGCCGTTCACTGCAGCGGAGGAGTCTAGTTTGTAACATTTGTACGACACCTTAAATTAATATAGATCACTGGAAACAGCAATCAAGCTCATTGATAACCTTGCTCATAATCAGCCTTCTAAAATAGCACTAAAAATCCAAACCACAAGGTAAGTGTCCACAGAAGGGCACTTGATTCAAATTGTGATAGAGACTCTCTTGTAGTCTTAACTAGCATGAAATATGCCTCTTGCATTTTAGAAGGGAACATTAGAAAATATTCAATGCTCCAAAGATAGGAGAAAAGTAGCTTCTTTTAAACATCTGCTCAAAATAAAAGGGTAAAGCTGTTTGCAACATAATTCTGTTTAATTAAAATGAAACCTTTATTACATTGTGTCAAAGATAATAATGTTAATTTATCCTGAGGAGTCAGTGTGACTAGATAAAGTTTCCTGGGGTTTTTCAGTGGTTTGTTTTTTGAATGTGGTAGACAAGATAAGAAGTAGCGCAGAAAAATGGAAGCTTTAAAATAGCTTTTTTTTTAATAAACAAGCAACCCAGTATATTATTTTCTGTGAAAAAAAACAAGCACACTAATGATTCAATCTTATTTTGTAAAGGGAGTCTCCATCATGCAGAATTCCAGCCATGAATCTTACTTGGTTCTGCTCAGTCTTTTATTTTGAAGCTTCTGGTTTCTTATTAAAGAAAATGTAAATTGCTTTGAAAGTGTTCTCTGCGTACAGGAACAGGCAAATCTCCCAGGGAACAACCTACATGTCTCAGGATGTGACCAATCGTTTGGATCTTGAAATTAAAAGATACTACAAAGCTTCAACTTTTTAGAAAATGACCATCTTGACTTCAGAAATATAAATCACCAAATAGTTGGTTTATTTACCATGGAGGAAAACAAATTCTTTCCTGGTTTTTTTCGGTTTTGTTTTTTTTTTAAAATTTCTTCATTCCCCAAAGGATCTCTGGCATTTCTAGATGCATTGTATGCAGTGCCCTGAGGGTACTTCTATTTGTATTATTATAGGTAGCTTTGAGAGCACAAAGGGAAGCTGAGCATTTCTATCCTGGGTGAACTAGGAATGAGACTCCCTGTAATACAAACAGAGACACCCTGAGGGCACCACTGAATTTGTGTGTGTGTGTGCCTGTGTATCCCTGGGTGTGCATGCTTTAAAACATAACCAGGGCACAACTCTTTCAGATGAACTGATCTCTAAAGGTTGAAGCCTTGAAAGGACTTTTTTTCTTCCTTTCCTTTTGTATGTGGCTTAGCTTGCTTTCAGCATTATCAGTTTCTCTGATAACAAAACTACCTTTGTTTTTTTAATGCATTCAGGGCCTTATGGTTTGAAAATTTTTCCCTTACAGTGACTGATTGTCAAACTTGTCATAAAATGCAACCTTAAGAGAAGTGATTACATTTAAATGAATTAGAAAATAGCTCTTGCATTAAAATTCAAAAGGGTCTCTGAAATACTTGCATTGAAAGCAAGCATTTATATCTTATATTAACTATTTCATTTCAAGGGTAAGAACCAACATTTACATTGGGATTGCTTGATAAAATCAATGTAGGCTCCACTTGTCCCATCCAACCAATTTTCTGCTCTCATTATAGATATTACTTAAATAACACTCATTGTATTGAAATAAGTAGAAAAAAAACCCAAAATATGAATACCTATACTGCCATCAAAAGTTATAATTACTTTGTTTAAAGAAAGACTTATTTATCATTTACATTCCCAGACTTTCAAAAAGTCCAACTGAAAAATTATGTTCTTTGTAATACTGCAAAATAGTAGGATTAAAATCAAAGCAAAACAAAAAAAAAAGGTGAATTTGATTTTGAAAATATATATACTGATAGGAGCCTGACTCTTACAAATAATTCAGTATGAATGGAACAAATGATCCCCTGCGGCTAATGTGGCATTGGACCTCAGGTGCTATTATTGCCATCTCTCACCTAATCCATGAAAGTGGATTTCCACTTTATTTCAATCATAAGAGGATGTTTTTAATCTAGCAATAAAGACAAACAATACATCTGATATTTTTCTTTGCTGTCATGACTTAAGCAGCTGTAGAGCTCCAGCACTGGATTATTGGGGAGTCGTACACCACCATGTGTACAAAGCAAATAATCATTTGCATGCCCTAGGTATTTATGATCTTGTTTCCTTAAACAAACAAGCCAAGCTCATTTCCAAGTAGCCTATCTTTCCCATACTCCTAGAGGACCCAGTAATGCATCCTCTGTGAACAGAAATACATATATGGAGCACATTGTGTTCTCAGGCTGAAAAAGGCCATGGAAGGTGGAGCTGTTATTGACAGTGGCTGCTGCTGCTTATAAGATACCTCAAAATGCCTAACAGGCATTTAAGAATGAAGAAATTTTAGGACTATGGAAACCTTCTTCCTGAGTTTATTTAAATCATACACCACAACTATTAGAGAAAGAATCTTGATAAAAAAATTTGTCCCAAACTCAGGAACAGCCATCATGAATGTAGTTCAAATACTTTTTTAGGTGAAAAAGCAAGACATAAATGAGGTTTCTTACAAAGTAACTAACTGCTCCTATAAGAATGCTGAAGAGCTTCTAGGGCACCAGAATAAGGGCAACAAAAGCATAAAGCCCGTTCTTTGCTTTGTGGTTTTATATGAACAAATTAATAAAGCAGCATGACAAGTTTGGTCAATAATCCCAATGTTTGTTCATTCAAAATTATGCCATTTGCATTAAGGTAGAATGTTCTGAGGTTAGCAACAAAATAGACATTAGTTTTCCCTTGAATTTTTCTGGGTTTTTTTGTGAAGTGCTGAATTTTTCAAATTTTCAAAGAGTTTGACTCACTAATTATGCATCCATTAACAAGTGTAGACTTCAGTGGCATAGGACAATCACTGTGCAATACAGCATACAGTCAACTTGGACAGACACACCTGCTTAATTATTGTTTGTCCTCATAACAAAGGCTTCTTAAAAGGCTATAGAAACTTACTCATGACTCTTTAGAGTTCTGGGGTTTTTTTATTTCTTTGATTGATTTTTATTATCAATCAATGGAAAAAATAAGTCTCTAAGTACTTAATTTTTCCTTTAAGACCAAAGATGATTTACCTTCAATTCCAAAATAGTATGGAATAATAGCACTTGATTTTATCTGATAACAAACATACTCAGAATCAACATTCAGCATATTTTCAAGCCATTTTTTAAAAACAGCCTGAAACTTTAATCCACAATATGCTTTTCTAAAAATATGTAGTCAAAGGTTTGCTCATCTGGGTTGAAAATCATTCTGTGCAGTGCAATCATTTATATCTCTCCTAAAATTTAAACTAAGCTTTTCCCTCTTCCCTTAAGGAATGTAATTACTATCCTTCATTTCTAGTAGTTCCCATGATGTGCCTGTCTTCCAAATAGAGAATAATGCATTATCTGTGCCCCAAGGAATTTATATTAGAAGATAAACCATATTGTTGCCTGTAAAATGAATTATTTTAAATAAATAAAAGGAGGATGCTAGGATGCAATTACTATGTTCAAAAGGACACATTTAGTTCTGTTTAAATTGATGTTGAAAAATGCTGCCTGCTTAATGGCACAATTCAGCTAATAATATGCTACAGCAGGAACTATATTCATAAAGTCAAATGTAATCTGCATGCAGATAAAATATCTATTTTATCTACTGTGCATACTCTAAAAGAGAAATTACAGATTAATATTTGCTTCCAGTGTGACATAACTGTGGATAAAGACTTAAACCTTTCCTTGATACTCACCAATCACATGTAAAAAACTGATTTCTTTCATGCATCCTAAAACTCAAATATGCCTTATTTTCAGAACACTAATGATATCACATATAACTGCAAAAAAAATCCCAAAACCCCATTAAAGATCCATATCCCTAAAAGACAAACAAGCAAGCAAGAAAAAAAACCAAAAACAAGCAAAACTCCCAAAAAACTCCAACAAACACCAAAACATATATTCAGGGTAATTTTATCACATTTTTAAAACCGCAAGTATAATGATTTAAGTACATAACTGCAATAACCACATACAATTTCTGCATTACAATAGAGTAAAAATAGTAGATAATGTAGTAGTAACAGTAATATGCAATCTGTAAAATGTAATAATGGTAGATAATATTGGCATATATCCATACAGATCTGTGTAATCTTTTCAATAAGATAAAACTATTAATTATTTAAGGTCGCTGCCCTCTTTCATAATAAATACATTTTACACATCCATTTAGTGTTCCTGGCTCCCTCTTTATTTCATAAAGCAATATATTCTTCCATTTTCCTCCTAAACATCTCCCTCTCTTTTCACAGAGTGATTAGGAAGAAAGGTATAAAAACACATCTCCATGGCCACTGACCCCAGGTGAAAACATGAATTTAAATGGGAGGATGGAAGATACAAGAAAGGCATGAGGAGAAAAAGATGGAAAATGCTAAAAGTTTTCTAGGAAATGGTTGAAGACTCCTTCACTAGCAGGTGTTACAAACAAAGCAGTTATATCAAGCAGGTATTCGCTGCATCTGATTCTGTTCCAAGGCAGATGGATGGAGTGGGGGATTACTGGAAGCAATTCACAGCTACTCCTTGCCATCAATATAAATTTCAGAGTAGATTCTACCTTCTTAATTACAGTAAGATGTGGCTTCAAATGAATGAATATGGCAACAAAAATATTACACAAGACTAAACACTATTTGAAATACAGTCTTTTGTAACAGAACTTGCATATTTGGAGCAGTATAAAACCTCAGAGACCCTATTTGCAATATTATTTTTTTTGCTTTATTTAACCAGCTTTATGTGTCACAGCTAGAAATCCTTGATTACTCATGCAAAACCTAAACTTGAAATTCTTCATTTTCAGGCAGCATTGATGTGCTGTTTTGCCTCATATACTAGAAAAATGTTAAATGAATTGACCTGTACAGGTTTCATTTGAGTGGACCTATGACAGCTACAATTGCAGTACAGTTTCAAGCCTGACAACACATCTGTATATTTTCAAATGTTGTAGTCTGAGGAGCATCAGCATATTTTTTGTTTGCTTGCTTTCAGATTCTGATTAACCATTTACCTCTTTCTTCCACAACTAATACATTTGAACCAGAATTAGCAGAACAGTCTACACGACAAAATGTGATTTATTCTATCTCCAACTGTTTAATTCTTTTGTATTAGAATGAACAATCCTTTTAAATTGGTTATGTCTCTTCTATCATGCATTTAAAAATTGCCACATTTCAGGATAATTCTATATATTTTACATGCCTTCATATTCTAAATTTATAATCAAGGGAAACTCCTTCCAGAAACTGCTGCTGATGCTGGATGGATGGGAAACAAGGTAACAGTATCAGGCAAGGCTGAATCAAAACTTCTGCTCTCCTCTTATAGGAGTAAAATACAGGTTTTGGCCCTACATATTTAGAGTGACAAAGATTCAGTTTTGCCTACACTACTGGAAAGCCTTTAGCTGTCTCTAAGATAAGATAAATTATATAAAAAATAGAAAGGAAAAACTACGTAAAAGACACTAAATCTTCTCCAGATAGGAAACTGAAGCAGAATGCTAAATTGTTTCCTTGAACTAGATGAAGCAAGATATTTTCCAAGCTCTAAGGCATGTGTTATGTGACATCCAACTCCTTAGATCACAGCAAAAGCTTATTCAGGCTTCTATTTGACCTATTTGACCAGTGCAGGGTTTAAATGCAGTTGAAATAAAATTGCAGTCAGCCATTTAATCTATGTTCCAATTTAATCCATCTTCCCAGTTTCAGAGTCAGTGGTGCTTATGATCTTATCAGAACTGCAAAGTCATACAAGCAGATTGCCTCTCACATTTCTTTAGAAAAAGATTAGTTAATGCCAAAAAAACATTTTTCAAAGTCTTAAGGTAAACTTTCCAAGCATAAATGTAACCTATATATTATGTTCACATATACATAAATGTGTACATATATATGTGGAGAGTATTGGTTCTTCACATTCATTTTTCAGTGTAATGATTGATATATGTTCCCTTCAAAGGTTTAGCAAGATCTAATGTCTTTTGACCAGAGATGAGTCCAATGCCCCTACTTTATAAAAATGAAGATATTTTATGGACAGTTACAGTAAGGTCATTAAACACACTTCAAACAATTAACATAGTTAAGAGAATGATTTTAACATGGAGATTTTAGTCTTATTTCTGAGATTAATCAGTTACCTTTCAGAATTTAATAAGGAATCTTTGAATAGTGTTGGACAATAATTTCTTCCAACAATCTCTGGACAAGCAAAGCTAAACAGTCTTCAAGAAGGGATTAATTCCAAGGATTCTCTGTAAGAGTGACTTAATTAAAAAGGCTTAAGAGAAGAAATGCTTCAATACAGGAAACGAGAACTCTCTGACACCTAGAGGTTGACTGAAAGTTATCACTTCCTTGAAGATGCGTGATCAATAAAAACTCAAAAGAGGAATTATCTTTAAAGATGTTTAAGAAGCTGCTACCGCTAGAAAATAAGGAAAATAACTGATGTTGTATGAACTTCTGGTGCTGCACACAGAAGCCCTAGGTGCAGCAGCAGCAGCCCTACCCTGAGCCTACACAATTTCTTCAATCTTCTGAGGGCTAAAAAGAATTAAATGCAAGTTCTCTTAAAAATTGTACATACTGTCTTTGTGTCATTGGCTTCTAACTGCTTCCTTATGGCAGATTCAGTTGCACACCTACCCCTTCATTCCCACAAATGTTGGTCAATACCCATATCAGTTCATGGGATTCTCAACGAGACTAGCAAGGAAAGCAGAGCCAGCATGGGCCTTCTGGGCCAGCACTGCTACAGTTCTACAACATACAGCTTAAACATCAGTAAGTCAGAGATTTTGTATCAAAACCAAAAGAATTCTCTCAAAATTTCTCTATGAAATTATCTAGAATATATAAAACCTGAGAAACAAAGAAAAGGGCAAACCCAGTGGTAGCCAGTAAAAATTCCTGAGACAGAACCATACAAGTTACCCTGCTCTAGCTAAAGTAAGTTCACTAAAACTGTTAGGGATGCTGGTGAAAGCACTGAATGAGAGACAAACAAGGTGAGTGAGAGGGGGCACTGCAGGATTAAATGAAACCAACTAAAACAGAATACAGCAAATGGCTAAAAAGCAGCTAGAAATAATGAGACCTGTATTGAGTGAGCCTGACAATGGAAAGTTTCCAGGAAATACCATATTAGTAATCTGCAACAACACTATTTTATTGAATATATCCCAAGCACAGTAAGAGAAACAAACGGGCAAGCACAAATACAAACACAAATCAACTACCTCAATAACAACAGTAACTTCAGTGTCAGTCATATGAAAATGCAGAAAAGCAACTTGTTATAGAGATTCCAATGAAAACTGTGCACATGTGACCTGGGAGAAACATTGGCCCAACATATATTTAATCTTATGGAAATGTCATCCACTGCCTTTCTGGCACAGCTGGATGGGGAAAAAACCCAAGCCCAAATGAGTTGGGCAAATCAACCTCAGGCAAAATATATAACCCAACTTCCTTGTTAGAAATAGACCTTGATTCTGTGAATCATGCAGAGATTTGCATAGCAAGCACAGAGTCTTGAACATTTAGACCTCTGAGAACAGTTTATATTCATGTGGAGAACAGCAAACACAGAGTCTTGAACATTTAGACCTTTGAGAACAGTTTATATTCATGTGGAGATCAGCTGCCACTGCTTGTCACCTGTATTTCTGAAAAATGTCATATATGCAGTCTGTCAATGTACTGTAAATTGCTTTCAAGAAATTAGTCCCCTACAGCTTAAAGCAAATGATTGCAAACTGTTTTGTAGTCAGCTGACTTGACATTGTAATGGGCAAATTGTTTAAACTATTTGCACAAAGGCAGCCTGGTTTGTGTGTCCGAGCACAGAAGAACAAGCAGCGTACTTACTACAGCTGCAGTGTTTACCAACTAAGCTAGGCAGTGTACATTCCACAGCTGCAGTGTTTACCAACTAAGCTAAAGTGAGAAACATGCTTTTAAATACACCACATTAGACTATTCCCAGTGTCATTTTCCAGCTAGACATGGCCCTTAAAGGGGCAGAAAAAACTTTTATCCCACTCTAGATTCAAATTAGATAAAAGAAGATAATCTGGTCCTCTCTTCTCTGGAGGTCTTTATCCCTCTTACCCAAGGATTCTCCAAGAGTGGGGGTGGGTGCTGGTTATCCCAGGGACTGAGAGGGGGAAGTGAATGTATGGCACAGTGCATAGAGAATAGTCCAAAATTTCAGCTTACTTATTCACAGAATCATAGAATTCAGGGGTTGTAGTGCATAGAGAATAGTCCAATATTTCAGCTTATTCACAGAATCATAGAATTCAGGGGTTGGAATGGACCTTACAGATCACCTAGTCCCAACCCTGCCTGTCATGGGCAGGGACACCTCCTCACTAGATCAGGTTGCACAAGGCCTCATCGAGCCACCAGGGATGGGGCAGCCACCCTGGGCAACCTGTGCCAGTGTCACATCATCCTTATAGTAAAAATCTTTCTTCTAATGTCTAACCTAAACTTCTAACCCGTGCCAGTGTCACATCACCCTTATAGTAAAAATCTTCTAATATCTAACCTAAACTTCCCGTACTCCAATTTGAACCCATTACCCTTGTCCTATCATTGCAGTTTCTAACTGATATTAGTCCCTCTCTGGCTCCCTTGTAGGCCTGAGATTCATCCCTCTCTGGTTCCCTTGTAGGCCCTTCAGATATTCTATTGCTGGTATTGATCCTGAATTTATAGTCCATCAATTGCCAGTTGATTACTAGTCATGAAGAAATTCATAAACCACTATTTAAAATGAGTGGTTTTTCTCTGTGGACAAGGCTGCTACCTAGCCAGTAGATACCATATTACCTGTTGCAAGGTTCTCACTCAATTTAAACACTCTGCTCAGTGACTTTAGGCTGTGTTTCTCTGGGCAGAAATTACATATGTGTTTGACTGACTTAATGCAAGACATGTAGCACTGCCAAATTTTGCATTTTATGACACAAGAGAACAATCATGCCATGGACACTACTCATTTATTCAAACCTGCAGAGAACATCAAGTTCTCTTGACTGGACACCATTTTATCACATTTCAGATGCAGAAAAAGGGCCTTTTCCTCCCATCATTCAATATTAAAATAAAATGCAGTATAATAGAAACCTTATCATGTATTTGGTAAAGTAGGTTCTCTTACTTCTCATGCTTCTTCAAGTTAGAGAATTGAAAGTTACATGTATACATTTCTACTTATAGACCAAAACTCACTCTTACAAGACTAAAAATACTTGACAGCAGAACATTATGGTTGCCAGATATGTGACAAACTGCAAAAGTCAGAAGCAGCTCTAGATGTGCCTACCCAGTCACGGATGACATCTTGTCACATTATAACACAGGAGCTCCCTCTATTATAATGGCATTTCAACATAGATGTTTCCTAGGAAAAGATTTAAGCTTGTCCATTTTCTCACTTTCATACATATTATGTTGTTCCTAGAAATTTTCTTAGATTCTTCAAATTGATCCTAGAATTGTTTAGGATTTTGTCTTGGTTTAGAGGCAGCTAAAACAGGAGTAATTCCAAAAATAACATAAATGAAGACAAAATTACTGTTCTCACCAAAACCAATGAAAAGTCATTCGTGTGGGGACAAACAATATCAGGTGTCATATTTAGAGGAAATTGTTACTAATGGTGGAAGACCTGAGCTAGATTTGCAGCTTGATATACACACTGGATAAGAAAGTCCTCTTGTGAAACAACTGGGATCAAGTACCACTAGGTATCTAATTGGATCATAGTAACATCAGGAACAACATGACATATAGTTAATCAGCTCTTATTTCATTTAGGGCTTTTAACTTACAGTTTTTCTTAAAACAAACAAACAAAACACATTCACCTAAAAAAAAAATCTTTTTATCCCCACTAACAAAAGTGTAGCTGTATTTTACATAAAAATATTGAAAATGAGAAGAAAAAATAAAATTTTTTAAAAAATAAGGAAGGATAAAATATATAGAAGCCTCTGGAAGTAGATATTATCTATACTCATCATCTCTGCTGTGTAGGAATAAGCATTTGCTGCAAGCAGCACTGTAGAGATTTATTGTTTGTTTCTCTTGGAAAGCTAACATTTCCAGAGAATTGTGCTCTGGATTGGACTAACAGAGAACAGGCTGTGAGAAGAAAATTATTAATTGAAAAGGTTATTCCTAGCTGGACTGAGAATACATATGCAACCTCTCTGCCAGCTTTTTTTTTTCTGCAGCTAAGGACTAGGTTCAGCTATATCATGACTGATCAAAAAAATTTTAGCCCCCACTCTAGGTACTGGGACTGGAAAAACAAGAAACCTAAATATTTCTCACTCATTCCAAACTACACAATTTTTCATCACAGAACTAGCAAGTTTAGATTGAAAAGGAATTGCAAAATCATCAGTGTACATAGAGTCTATTTCAGCAGCTTGTGAAGTAATCCTTTGTCTCTGATTAAATGATTTTTCCAGGGGTATCTCTTTCCCATGTTGATTTTCCCCCTCCCACATTCAACGTGTCCATGTAGAGCTCTACTACTAGTTCACTGGTCCATCCCTGGTCATCCTTAGCACGCTGCCTCCCTCTCTGCCTCTGCAAGGCACCTTAGAACATTCATTTAGTTCAGATGGAAAGATTTTGAATCTATTTTAATGTCAGATAGTAAAAATAATACTTATGAGGAAGAGAGGAGGGAAGTTTTCGGATAGTAGAAATAATAATTATGAGGAAGAGAGGAGGGAAGTTTTCAGCTTTCTAATCTACTATTCGTCTGCTGACTGCCAGTCCAGTAGCCACAATGTTCTCTTAAATCAAGACCAGTTTTAACTTGAAAACCACCAGTGATTCAGGACTCCACCACAGCCCTGAAGAGGCTGAAGAAGCATGCAAGTCTTCATGCTCTTCACTTGCATTACCCAGAGGAACACAATAAAAATTGCTGTTATAATTAAATGCTTACTCAAAATATGTTAAACACACTACTGTTGTCTAAAGAGGCACATAGTAACAATAATATATCATCACACCAGGAATAAAGTTGTAAATTGAGCAAAGCAAATTATACCAAGAAGTCACTGTGTTTCTTGTTCTAATTTGTCACTAGATGTAGACAACAGCTCTTTTTCCTCTAGAGATGACTACACAAAGTGGTTATAATGTGCAATATTAAGGCAATCAGATCAGCTGACTGCAAATAACCAGCAGTCATCCAGAGAATCAGCATCTGTCTTCTCAAAGTAATATTGCATCTACTATTTTCTAACTATGTGAACAGAGACGATTTGCTTTACCTGTTTCTACCTCAGTCTTCTCCACTATGAAGACTAAGAAACAATTTACTTCCTCTGTGAAGAACCAGGACACCTGAACAGTTTAAGTTCCCTCTAAATTAG
Source organism: Acanthisitta chloris (assembly GCF_000695815.1). Taxonomy (NCBI): domain Eukaryota; kingdom Metazoa; phylum Chordata; class Aves; order Passeriformes; family Acanthisittidae; genus Acanthisitta; species Acanthisitta chloris. Next base: position 139,311 of record NW_008660863.1, read on the forward strand.
TAAGCAGTTTCAGCGACTTTAGTATATTTAGTGTTCTTTTCCAGAAAGGAAAAAAATAAAAAAAGGTTTCTTGGGGGGAAAATGTTAACAAAAGTAAGATGATCTTACGCCTGCAATCAAATACAAGGTAAGGAAAAGCTGAGATACGAAATTTCATATAAATATTTGGAGCTACTTGGTGGCAGTGAGGTGCATGCCCTTCAATCAATTCCATCATCACTTTGTGTTTGGGGAGGGAACAGTTCTATTAAAGTACTTTACAGCTTTAAAAAAGCCCAAACAAATCAATAAAACCCCCCCACAAACACACAAAACAACAAACCAGAAACAGTTCAAGAGTGTCTTGCTCAATTACCTTAATTTTCTTTCCTTTGGGAGAATCAAGATTTCTGTCATCCTTTCTAAAATAAGAATTATCTCAATGGGACTATTTGGGGTCTACTACATATAATTACTATTCATTTGGGGTATTTTTTAAAATAAGAAAAAACCCACATTTATTAATATTTTCACTGGGAAAAAACCCCACATTAACTATGTTCACAAAAACTTTGTCATGCCTTCCCTGAAACTTTAGAAATATATTAATATGGTTTTTACTGCAAACTGAAGTACCAGAGATAATAAAGACCCTCCGGTTGAACTTCAATATTTTTTTCATTAGGCAAAAGGGAAAGAAAGGAAAATAGCAAAGCACCATTCAGCAAGATTACAGCATAATGTCTGCCAGAGAAATGAACTCCAGTAAGCAATTGTCTTCAAGATGGTGAGATCCCAGCTGTTCACCCATTTGGATCAAACTGATGAGTGCGTAGAAAATCACGTAACTGAGCTGCCAAACATTTCTCACTGCTCCAAACACAGAGCCAACTGAGCTGCTGAAACCATAAGGTGATGCTCAAAATGAGCTCATTCACAATGTGCTTCTCTCTCCTTCTTGGTGTGTGTGAGAGAGCATATATTTCAGCACTGAGAGACTTTGAGGCACACAGAAACAGAGATAAAGAAAACTAATTAAGCTCTCTGTATGCTTGCAAGCATTGCTAGTAGTTGTAAACAGCAAAATATCTTGCTCACTAGCCACATTTCAAAGAATCCCAGAGGGCTACTGCTATCACCCAGGTAGAAGAAAGGAAGGAAGATTGGAAGTGTGACCAGCTGCATCCCCTATTTGCAGTGGAGAGATGGGATGCAAGGAGGAAGGAGATGAAGGGAAATATTGTATCAGATTTCACAGTAGAAAGACTGTTAGAACAAAATGTTAAAAAGAACAGTTTGTTTAGTGCTCTAACCAGAAGTGATGCTAATAGACATCATTTTCTATAATCTTCATGTGATCTTCGCTAATTTTCTCCCCTTCAGTGTTACTTAAAACAGTTGTTTAAACATCTTCTTGTAATTTCTGGATTTCTGATTGTATGCCTTTCCCTCAACAAGAAAAAGCTATCATTTTACTAGACTGTAGGCAACATCTTTTCATTATTTCCTAACCTTTAAACTCTTGCCTTTATGTAGATTTCAGAGGCCATCTGTGCAGCTGGTTAGAATAGCAATGAGTGAAGAAAATCACCTCCAGACAATAGCTGAAGCTCATCATTTAACTCAGACAGGGCCTTATGTCTCTTATCCTTTCCTTATTTATTGCGGTTTCTTTGCTCCAAATCTTTTTGTGCTTCTACTCTTCTAACACTGGGAAAGTTTAAGAGAATGGATTAATGAGATGGCACAAAATTTTTGTTTTTTAAAATTGTACTTGAATGACAGGTACATTTTGCTTATGTGCCAGAGAAAACTGACAATTATTCTACTCAGTTTACAAGGGAGACAAACAGAATCACTTACAGCTTTGCCACAGAAAGGCAGAAAATCCAGCCCATTATAAAGGAATTTGAGATGTTACAAGCATGCATCTCCAGCTGTATCTTACAGCACTGCCTGTAAAAGAGGTACATTCATACACATATATACATATATATATCTACACAAAAGGTACATGTAGGGACCAGAGCTGTCTTCATAGTGTAAAAACCCCCAAACAAACCCCTCAAAAATCCCATATGAAGTTATGCTCTCCAATAAAAGGGAAAATGGCATCATTAGGACAGTTAGCCAATTTTTGCTTGGAAATTGCCTGGGTAAGAATTTTCTCATGGGAGGTGGTAAGTGACTGCCTTTACATCACTCGTTTTGGTTTCAGTTATTTTTTTGCTATTTTAATTACAATTTATTTTGCTATTATTTTATTGCAATTATCAAACTGTTCTTAACCCACATGTTTTCTTAATTTTACCCTTCCAATGTGTAATAGCCAGAAAAGCAAAGTCTAACTGAGAAAACTTTCTAGCCTAACATGCAGAATGAAGTTTACACACCTAAAAAATGGCTAATTGAAATATTTGGTGCTTGTAGCTGTTGCATTCACTTCATGAATGATTTATTTCATCATTTATTTCATCATTCCCCACCTAGTCATCTAATTTCTTTTTCACAAAAGAAATACCTTCCAAGTTTTATTTAAGGGGTTTTCTTATCATCTTCCATTGTCATAATGTTTTCCCCTTTTGGTATCCTGTGTATCTTAGGCTGCAACACAATTCATTCTTTTCTATAATGGAATGCCTTACGATCAGATTTAATTCACCTGAAAGGAAACTGTCTTTGCACTAAGATCATAATCCTATTTGACTTCTATAATGCAGTTCAGCTGGTGTTTTATTTGCTTAAAGGGGAAATCTAGTTATGATCAAAGAGCCTTCCTCTCTTGCCTTCCTATATGGCAGCTGCTATCCAGTAATTTATACACATGTCCTGGGTGCAAATATTTTGCAAACCAAGATCCTGCAGTTACATGACAAATGCTGTTACCACAATATTAAGGAGGATAACTTTAACATGAGGCTTGGACTTGGTTTCCTCATTTTTCTGAGAGGAAGGTAAATTTAAAATGATGAGCTTATTCTGTTTCCTATGTCCCACTAAAAGAACAGATTATTTAATTTACTAATATTTATGTCATCTGATTGTTTGAAGAACATATTATTTAGACTTATAAATTTGATGATCCCAGATGATTCTGCTATTTAGCTTGCTTTCTTCTGTCTCTCCCTTCCAATTTTACTAGCAACAGCATACTAAACTCAGCTGTCCTTAAAGCACAAAAACATTAAGGAATCAAACTTGATTTTATGCCCAGGAATCCCATAAACCAGCAAAATATAAGGAACAGTGGCAATTCTCCTTGAAGCCAGACTCAAGTGAAATTTCCTTGGCTAGTGGGTTGACCTCGTATTTCAATTTTTCATCACTGCTGCACAATTTTGAGAAAAGTAACTCCTCAGACTACATAAAAGTGCTCTACAGAGGGCAATCTGAGAATCACCAACGCAGATTACTTGCAATGACAAATCCATATAATTTGAGAATTCTATTTCCTTAGAAAACTTTCTGCTTTCTCTTCACTTTTAAATTTACTTTTTTTTGCCAAAAACTCACTTCTTCTTATATCTATAGTGAAGTGTATTCTTACTCTCAAGTTCTAGGGATTCATTCCCAAATAGTCTATACTGAGTAAAAAACATACCAGAAATTTTCACACACTTGAGCAGTTTTTTATGTATGACAGAACTAAAACTAAGATCTTCATTTTCTAAATCCTTATGCTTTTTAATGTAGAGCAAATTTTGATGAAGACCTAATCAGCACATTAATACTTATGAGAACAGCATAAGGAAAACAGAGCATGACCTTTGAAATAATACAGAAGTATTTGGAATCCAATGACACCAAATTGAAATGAGAAAGAAAATGAAGCAAAACAGCCTAATCAAAACCATGTCAATAGATTTGGGAACATCAGGGCAGAAAGTTTTCAAGTCCCCTTACTCCTACCAAGAAAAAAGAAAAAACCATTTTGAACTCTGGAAAAATTCACCTCTCATTCTGCATCCCACAGTCCTGGTCAAGCTCATAATCAAATTACAGTCCTATCATGTAGCAAGGCTTTATGCTGGCTTGTAAAAAGTTTTATCTCCTATGGAATTTTCATAACAGTAAGAGGAAGACAGAATAAAGTGGGATGTTGACATCCCTCTTAAAAAAGAAAGAAACCTCAGAAAACATTAACCAGTCACACAGTCAGGAATAAAATTTTCTGGATCCCATAAATTGGGGACACAGTGATGGAATCATTTCAGCATATGAAGAAGGCAGTTTTGCTTCCATTAAATTCAGGAAAGGACAATGCTCCTATCTGTCTAGAACTGCTAACACTAAATAACTAATCCCAAAAATCAAACTTGGTTATATTTCTCTTTGGATATGCATTTGCTTTATTTGAAAGTCCAAATAGGGCTATTATCTTCATATGTTTCGTAAATTTGAAAGAAAATAAAACGCACAATAATAATTAAAATTTACTATGTATCAAGTGGTCTTTTTGCTGCTACTCTTCCAAATATCACTCTTCATGACAATTAAACTGAACTGTAAGAATATTAGGAGATGATTTGGAACCAGTTGTTTAGAATACAAAGTTATGAAATTACATCTTCTCTTTGTTATTCTAGTTCTCCCACTTCCATTATATTTATTTTCTACCCTTTTTATTCTTCAGACAAGACTACGTCATCCAAGTCTAACTTAAACCCAAGACTACACAGGCTGAAATTACACTGATCACCTCAAAGTTAAAAATGAGTATTTCCTCATCTTCAAACCTATCATCTTAATGTTGTTATTGTTTAAAATAACAGAAACTGCAAAAGCAGAAAAATATGATAATGAAAAATGCAAAAAATGCCATGCTTTTTAAAAATAAAGATCACAACAACAAAAGCTTCCTAGAACAATAAAAAGGTGCAAGATGAAAGTACAAGAGCAGGGAAAATACTTAACAGTGACCAAAATAGCTACATGTATCTACATTGGTGTCACAGATCCTTTAATCTTACTCCAAAATAGTTTGAGGGAAAAAATAATAAATGGTATCTTTAAGAAAAGAATGCTTGAACTCTCTGTTGAGGTCAGGTTTTCTCCTTTAGTAAGAAACATTACATTCTGAACTGCCAGTCTGGCTGGCAATATACAAAACAGAGTACTTAAAGCAGACTAGTAGTTCAGTATGATACTAGTTAAACTACCCAGTAGCCTCTTGCTTTGCATTTTGATAGGTTAAATCTAAAAATATAGCAGAAACTAGATATCCTTATCAGAATAAAATCTGGTAATGACAGAAGTCCTGAATCTATTCATATATCTAAGCTTTATTTCCTCCTCCTGATTGTTATTGATTAGAAACAACACAGATTCATAGCTTTTGTTGGTAGACATGTATTTTTCAGCAACATTTAGAACTACATGGCTTCATGCTTTTAAGAAAAGTGCTACACCTTTCAAGAAGTAATTTTACTACAAAAATATCTCCCTCAGGCTCTTTGTAGAACACTACACACATTAATAATGCTCTGTTATTGCATATGATATGATTTACTCTCAACCCTAATGGCTTAGAATATTATTTTTTATATCTTTTTTGGCAGTATGGACAAATTAGCTCTGTTTTCCTGGCACAATTAGTTGCAAGTCCTTCATTTTCATTCTTCTGAAAACTGAAGGACAAATCAGTGATAACAGAATCACTGGGTAGCACTTGGGTAGTCAGCTAAGATTGTTGTCTAGGAGCAATTTATCATGTAAATGGTGTCTGCTTTGTTTTATGGAAATCTGAAAACAGCTTTCTGCATGATTGAAGCCTTTGTCAATGAAAACCCCTTCAAAAATGTGACAAATGTTTCTTATCTCTGGGAGATGCTGAAAGGACTTAGGTGATAAAAACTATATATACACTTACTATTTTTATCCAGGTCATAGACACCTATAGTATTCTGAGGATTTAGCAGCCCTGCCAGAAATATAAGATTTTCTCTATATTGAATCAATTCTATTTTAGGGGGAAATCAATCCCATTCCAGAGGAGACAAAAAAGATTGTTTGTTTTACTTGTGCTATGTGTAAATATTAATTACCATAACCATAAATAAACAAAACACAGTATGTAGTGGTTTCTCAGAGAAAAGTGAACTGTATTACAGATAATTTCCAAGCCTTTTTGGAACATGAACTGCATGCTTATTAATTATCACACACCTGTATGTGTCAAAAGCCACTTGCAGGGTCTCATTATCTCACAGATCTCCTCCTTCCCACTCTGCCAATCTAGCAGACATTTTCCACTGCATGTCATTGCTACACTGCAGCTCCCAAAGGTAAATTAATATATATATTCCACTGTGAATAAATGGCATAAGGATGGGACTTTATGTATCTTATAACACAAACTTATGGTGATTTTAAAATGAAATTTATTAAGTCTGTTTCACAGAGTCCTTCAAACGCATTTAGCTGATTGCTCATTTAAAGAAATATTATTAAACCATCTGGGATAAAAAGCAAGTTACTCATAAGCTAAGTATGAATGTAACATGAAAATCAGTTTCCAAGAACAGTGGCATCCCACACAAACCTAGAGTCAGCAAGTAATGCTCTGGAATTATCAGGAATTTCCCACCTTCTACAATACAGGAGATGCAAAGCATTGATTGTCAACACAGGCCAGAGTATTTAGAAGCATAAATGAGTTCCACCAGCCAACAAAATATGGCTTTAACTATCCCATTCACACTGTGTTTGCTTGAAAAATCAAAACATTCACAAAAAAGTCTATTTCTTATTTTGTGTGTATTTGCTCAACCTATACAAATGTGTTATCCTAGTGATGAAGGAATGTAAGTCTCAAAACAAGTGTCACATGGAATATGCTGAGGACAGTTGTCCTTGCACTGATACTTTTCTTTCAGCAAAAAGCAGAATATAGAGGGAGTAAGTGCAACAGAGGAAAAATTATGAGAAGAATAAAACTTGAACTGTTATTTTAAAAAAAGTAATTGCAAAATTCTTCCTTTAGCACTAGTAAAACCCAGAGTCCTTCAGAAGTCTGTGTTGTCCCATCAAAATGTGGGTTTGGGTGGGGAAGATGTCTGTGTTGTAATCCCATTCTCATACTCCACCTGGGACAACATGTTCTGGCTAACCAAAACCCAACTATTTAGTACCTTTAAATTCCCAGCCAGCCTTATCCACAGTGCTCATCATCTCCCATCACCCCTTTACACAGCCTCTGCATTACACCTAAGAGAAGTATTTGTTCACTGACACTCCAGAGTGAACAGTCCAGCCAAAATTTGTGCTTCTTGACATCTTCACATTTTTTGGTTACAGATATCCTGGAATTTGTCTTTGTATTTTGTACTACTGAGGACATGGCATGAGCCAAAAAAACAAGTGAAACAAACCACATTGAGAACTTATTCCTAATTGGGTATCTGTTTCCCTTTTCTTCCAAATTCCGTTATCACACTTATGAAGAAGCACAACACAGGTAACAGATTTTAAGTGTGTCACTTAAGTTAATTTCAAGTCCTATCATTTTCAAAACTTAATTATTTCCCTTCTAATTTTCTAACCTTTATTTGGTCTAGGAACACACAACTTTTGTAGACTCATCTTGGCTACCATTTTTTAAACATACTCAGTGTTACACTTCATTTTAATTCCCATTTTTTTCTCCCCTTGGCTTCCAATATATTCATATTTGATAAAACCTAATGAGCTCAAAGGCAGGCAGATTAAAGTGCACATTTTTGACATAAGCAATCTCCTTTAATAGAAGGCACTTTTATTACCAACTTTGCATTCACTTTCTGTGCAAGAAGAGAAAGTAATTTTAATTTCAATGGATATGGATTTTAACAGTACTCTCTAAAGCTTTACCAAATCTCCATCAGCCTAATAAATTTGGTCAAAAGGTTCATAGCAATGAAGTCCCAGCAATGTGAGAAAATTTCCCTGGACTACATACTAGCCAGAAAGAATATTTTTGTATTTTCTTTAACTTTTCAGCAGAGATTTTATTCCTCCCCTCAGGTCAGTTCAACTAAAGAGACTAGGTGAAGGGTCATGAGCTATCTGGGGCAGGGTTTCCAGCTCAAATTGAAAATAATGGTGGAAAAAGGCTGCTCAGGTAATTGAGTGTTTATGCCTGCAGCTGTATTCTGTTCAGCCTTCATCAGACTGATAGGATCTCCAGATAAGCCCTCTAAATAAACTATTTTCATAATTTGGAATCTCTCTGTGCTAAGAAGAGACTAGTAGCCAATTGAAATATTTTTCATTAACCTGAATGCTCTTTTATTTCTGGTAAAATTTTGAGGTAGAAGAGAAGGGAAAACACTTTAGAACAATATTTTACAAAATATTCCTTAATAGTGCCAAAGAACAGACTTGCCATCTGTCATCAAGTAGCTGTTGGGAGAATACTGTCATGGAAAAATTTGCTTCTAATTTTTTTTAAAAAAAATTAGATATAATTAAACCTTTAAGGACCAAATATAACTGGATTTGCTAAAAAATGTAAACTGTATTTTTTCCAGTTTTTATTATTCTTCTGTCTAGCTTTATCCCAAATATTACTTATCTGATGGAAGCTCCAGGGGAAAGTGAAGATATATACAGATACATATAGCTGAAACATTTCTGTATCAAACACTACAGCAACAATGCTTATTTGAAAGGCTCTGTTGTTCCTTACATGATCAGATCAACTCACAGAAGCTGCCTGAAGCAACTTTTAAGTGAGCATTAAATACTTCTACACTTTTTAGCAGCAAAAACAAAGCTTGGAAAGCCTGATTTATTTAAAGAAAAAGATAAATGGGTGTTACTATGGTCTCTTGTTGACAAACTGAGAGTAAACTACTACTGATAAAAGCATCTCAGAGACCTGTAGCCTTTATAAAATGCTATTTTTCCTTTGTTTAAAGCAAAAATGACAGTGCTTACCCCCTCCAAGCAAAAAACCCCACAACAAACAAAACAAGGCAAAAAACCACCAAACCAAACAAACCATCCTCAAGCTCTAATCTATACCAGCACTACTAAAAGGAAGATAACATAGAAAAAAAAATCATGTCTTTTCCCCGATTTTTTTTTTTTTTTTTGCAAGTGGGATGGTTGAGGCAGGAAGATGAAACTTATGAACTAAGAAAGAAAATACTATTATGCTATTTCATAACAGCATAAATATTATATTTGACAAATTTTGTTGGGTTGAAAACCACACAAGACGAGAATGAGTTCAAATCATTCCACATGGAAGCTAATATCTTTGCATATAATGTATACTGAGAGAAAAAAAAAAACACAAAACCCAACAAAAAATCCTGTAGTTAAAGTTTCCTATATTTTAAGTGCACTATAAACTTTTTAATACTGCTTTTCAAAACCAACAGATCAAAAAGTGGTATTTCTTTGGAAATAAAAGAAGATATAATCAATTTGGTGACTCAGTTTTAAAAATCAGACTATGACAACATTACAATCCAGCCTAACCTCCATTATAATGTTGCTGATCAGACTTCAGCCCACAAATCCTCCATCATATACATGAAATCTGTTTTTTTGCCGTGAAACACCTCTATCTCTAGTACATAGATCCCACAAAAGACACACATAAACAAATGTATTGCAGACTTAAAATGTGATCCCTGGGTTTCTTTCAAAGTACAAAGTAGTAGTGGAATGTTTGGGGTGACTCCTCTGCCACTGCATAAAATCCCCATTTCAGTCATGAACAGAAATAGTGTGGTAGACTTTCAGCTGTCAGTAACTATAAAGCTTACTGTTCATTGATTTATTTTTGTTTATGAATCTTACAGAAAGTTTGAATTGCACTGTCAAAACCTCCCAAAATTAAACCTGCATTATATTTCTTTCTTTCTTTAAAAATTGTGATGGCTGCAAGACATTTAAACTGCCTAGTGTAAAACTTTAAGGAAATACAATTTGGGGCTAAAGGAAAAGAGAAGTATCAGTAGTACATAGAGAATTGATATCAGTATCCTATTTATATAAAGTTGTTCACTTTTGTACATAATATTTATTATTTTCTCCCATATTTCTAAAAGACACCAAGATCAGGACACCAAGGTGGTTGAAATCTTGCAAGCAAGCTGAAAGGAGAACAACTGCAGAACACTCTGAAACTACAGAAAAAAGTCAAAATAAAATGAGGGTTAGAAATCGGTGTAGATCATGTTAGAGAGCAGTGAAAGGTGCCAAAATTGGACTCTGCATATTCTAAGGCACAGTCCAGTGCCCTAATCATTGAACTTGCTTAAATTAAAAACAATTAGTCTTTCCAAATGTCAAAGAATTTTTCAGCTGCTTAAAACATACAGAAATACACAGAACTGAACAGCATTAAACTGCTCTGAACCCATTAAAATTAAAATATTAAGCCTTAGTCTTACTTCTATGACAATTAATGCTGTGCAGCTTTAGAATTTCATCACAGTGTATTAATCAAGCTGTAAAAATACAAATTAGGTCTTTAGTATAGAAAAATGCTTTCTAAAATGATTTTAATAGTAATAAATTTCCTGTCTATGGGCTTTTAATTACATCTCTTAAATTACACGAATCTGTCTTATTCAACCTTCAGGCTTGTGTTTATTTCTATTGAATTCTTAAATAAAGGTCCTGCATACATAGAAATGGCACACGTGGAATAAGGGTGCTCTTCATACAGCATGGACTGTCCTATCAGAAAATCAGTACAATGCTTTATATTTATTGTGATGAATAGGACAACATATTTATCATTATAAAGGTCATAGTTTTTGCCAAGCAATCTTTATCCCTCATCCTGATAGATTGGTCAGTGAAGATTCTAACTATAGATAGCATTGCACTTTTCAAATGATGCTCAACACGGAGATAACAAAGTGATATGTGAGCAGAGCCCAGGCACGTCTGTGAGGTGGCAGCAGGGTAAAAGGTAGCCCAGGAAAAATCCAAATAGGCTGTGGAAACAGCAGATGATGATCAGAAAAGGTGAGAGCAGTGGAAGAGGTGTGAAAGGTAGAGACATGACAGCCAGCATTTGCAAGTAAGTCTGGGGGAGATAGAAGAAAACAGAGGATTTCAAACAACATATCTACATACTACAAATGCTGGTGAGCACACACTTAGGAGCTACAGTAGAGGGAATTACTTATTATAAGGGAAATACATCAAGAAAGGTTTTATTTACATGTTGTTTGGAAAAAAATTATATTTATCCAGATCCTGGGGAAAAACATTCAGAAAAGATCTGCAATGACAGCTCTGTCACAGTCTTATTCTACCTGTATATTTTCATCCAAATATCATGAATAACTGTTACTAAGGTATTTCAAAAGGTCATGCTTAGAAGCATCACTAAAATATCCATAAAATATGGAGGTATTAAACTATTCACCTCTTAAGTATATTGCACACATACAATGAAGAAAAGATTAAGCTGAGAAAGCATTAATTTGCTGAAATAAAATAGCACTTCAGTTAAACCACCCCTTGGCTACATCATAAGTGCGTGTCTAAAAGCCTTACCCTAAGACAGAAGATAATAACTAACAGCAAGCACTCTTAGCATATCTTATAAAAGGTAAAAATACTCTTGTAAGAAACCTGCCAGCCCTGCTTGAATTTAACAGCGTTCTCACACGATTATCACGTTTCAGTAAAGGAGGAGTATTTAATAACTGAGGTGCAGCAGCTATCTAAAATGCTTAAATATTTTAAGAACTCAACTGCTATATTTTAAATGCTGTGATAATGGATGATTTGGTTTTCTTCCCTCCGTTTCACTGCTGTATTTCAGCCACTTCTCTCTTGGGTTAACTCAGGCTCTGAATACACTTTTCAATAGCAGGTAACCTAATCACCTTAATGGTACAGGATAAGCCTGAAATACCATCATGCAGCATGTTCAAGAGGAAAGGGATTTTTGGGGGATTAGCCAGGATAATGCTACAGGATCCACTACTGGGAGAAATCGACTCTTTCCAAACACAGTGCTCAAACTATGTCCAGTATATAATTTTCTGCAGCCTAGTGGACAGAAGATGGAGCCTGGAAAAATGCCTAAAAAAACCCCACCAAAACCAAACTGAACCCAAAAAAATACACATACACCCCCACCAAACCACACCTCAACCCCAAAAAAGCCCCACCTTAAACCCCACAAATCCAAAGAAGCCACACAGTAATATAGCAGTAGGAGCTTCCTGATTTGTTAGCAGACATAAGCAATCCAAGCACAGCACTGTCCTTTAAACAAAGCTGGTGTTTTTGCTTATTTTTGCAAACACTGAGTTCAGGTGAAGTGTTCAAGTGAATTGCCATCAGCTCTTCATACACCCAGGGGACATCTCCTTCAACATTTTGCTGTTCAGCACACATGCATCATGCACTCCAATCTTGGCAAGGGATTCAGTTCAGCTGTTAAAGGCACCAATGACATAAAAACTTTAAAAATGTTTATTCATAGACACACCCCATATAAGTGACACTCTTAGACATGGACAATTCCCTGGTTAAATAGAACTTCTTCATGGTTTGCTGAGCCTGCCACTGCATCAGTCATGCATAGCTGCGTCAATCAAAGCAGGTCAAGGACCTGAGAGCATTTTGGGGATCTGCCTTCCCACTTCACTTGGGCTGACAACTGATTTGCAACATATTTTGCCTCTCCTGCATACCAAGATTACAAGTTATGTTACAGAACAAATGGAAAGGATTTATGATTTGGACACTACAAAGAGAAAAAACCTGAAATTGCTAAGATGAGCACAATTATGACTTTCCTCTCACTTTCTGCTACTTGAATGAGAAATGAATGAGAAATGATTAGTTTAATACAAAATAATGATGGAATTAAGCTACTGGAAATATTTAAAACACTTTATGTTGTAATGACAAAATGATAAGGAATTTTGTGTCAAAAGAATCTTTTTTAGACAAGTTAGTTCACCAGTGGTTTGGATTGTAGAGTTTGGTCATCTAGTAATTTCCCTGTGAAAAGAGTTCATTTACACAATAAATTTAAATCATCAGCAGAAGGCAGGTTCAGCCCAAACTCAGATTTAGCAGTTAGGAAGCATCAAAAGATGCTGTTTTCCATACTCAGCTAGAAACTCCCTCCTCTGTCTGTAGAGAAACACTTTCCATTTTTATACTTGTTTACTCTCACCTGTCAGCATGACTCAGACAGAGCCTTGCAGGTTCTAACACTTCAGATTAGTGTTTCTTCTGAAAAACCCAAGTCTTTTATACAAACAAACAAAAATGGAAAGGAACTGCTGAATTTAGACTGAGGCTCTACTTTGCTTCAAATGTCACAACGAAAAAATCTCATTTTCCACTATAATTTATGTAGTCATTTATGCCATTAGAGAACTGATGTGAAAGACCAACATTCTGATTTGATAGCATTTTACATCTCTTTTCACTTATTTTGTACCAGCTAAGTGACTATGTAAGGTTCAGGGCAATGACAGGCAGGCCCACTGGGCACTGATGAATTTGTATAATCTGAGGAAAAGGATTAAGCAATTGACCTTGTGAAGAAAGAAAAGGATGTTCTTTTCTGGCTTATTTATACTTTGGGTTTTGCTCTTTTTTTTTTTTTTATAATACTTTTTGTTTAGGCACAGTCTGGTTCACCTAGAAGTTCTTTTGCTTCCCAGAATTGAATGGGGAGGGTTATATTTAACCAGAATAAGACAGCAGTGCAAGTTACTTCTGGAGTGATTGAAAAGTACAATAGAAAGGAACTATTTTATTTATTCAGGAAAAATAAAAGAGGTATATGCAAAATTCCTCCTATATTTTATAATGCTCCTTTGCTGTAAGATTTCATTTAATGTAGGAATTATTCTCATGCATGAGAAAACCATGCATGATGGAATATCTCAGAGCAGATCTGCAAATACACTGTCTCTACATAAACACAAACAAAATGTGAAAACAAATCTAACAACAGTGTGTCCACAAAAAAATCAATGTGTATGTCTTTGGAAAATAATACAGAATTTCCCAAGGGAGGGATTTATTGTCTGTCTTTTCAGAACTCACTATGAATTGTAAGTCATTTTGTTTATACAATTAAACAAATATTTCAGTGACTGTATTTCAGTTGTAACATCGTTTTGACATGCTTCACAGTAGCAAAGAGTCATACCTTACCTAGAGGTTAGTTAGCTATCAGTGGACATCTTCTATAAAAAGTCATTAAAGAGAGAATGCAGTTCTTCCACTTATAACTCTCCTGCTTTCTTATCTACTCTACCCCTGACACCCTTCATATCTAGATAAAAAGCAATTCAAGTGAACAAATCTAACAAAATATTTCAAAATAAAAGCAAGATTAAAAGTATAAAACCAAACAAATGAAAGCTCACAAAAACTAACAACAAAACTCACCAAATAAACCAAACAAGACCAAAAAAATAAAACCAGAAAGAAAACCTTACAGCGTATGCAATTTTGTGCTGGACGAATTAAAATACACTCTATGTTTCCCAGTAACCCATGATTGCAAGAGGCACAAATTACCAACCTCCTATAGATAGAAGACCACACAAAGCATTTTTATCTTAAGCCCTCAGTTATGTCTCTATTTAGTGAATAATAATTCTATTAAAGTAACACCTCATTTGATCAAATCACCTTTGATTGCACAGTTTTGGCCTAATATAGTTTCCAGCACTCCAACAGATAACCAGATAGGGGAAAGCACAAAGACAGGGAAAGAAATAAGAAGCAAAATACCAAGTCTTTTCTTTGAAATAGATTCCTGATACAATCACAACTCACTTTGGTTTTCCTTATCTTTGAGCCAAGTTATTAAAGGTGCACACAGAACTTTTCTAAAACATTTTCCCCTCTTCTTGATGCAAATATTCAATTTTAAACTCACTGTAATGTGCAGAAATTAGTGGCACTTCAGGGTGGTTATTTTCCACAGCTGCAGGACCTACATAAGGTAGGTTTTGATAATTTAAAATTTCGTTACCTGGACTGACTGCTTAAAATTCTTTCATAGATCACACATTCAAAAAAAAAAAATTCCTAATACTCTCCAAAAACATAAGAACCATAAGGAAGAACTTTGCAAATTTCCTAATAATCATATTCTTGAAAGTATCCATTTGCCTAAATTATTAATCTTCATCTGCTCTGTCTTCTTTCTCAAAAACAATACACAGATATAAAAGAAAAAACCAAAAGATGAATGTAAATGAGTATCTATTCATCACAGACTGTCTGTGCAAGACAGTTATGAATAGGAAGACACATAGATGTAGGTAGATCTCTCTCTACATTTTAAGTGTTGAGACTTTTAAATGGCATTGTCTTGAATCCTCATACTTTTCTCTGTCCCATTCAGAAGCCTGGGCAAGAAGTAAGCAAAACTTAACTTCAGAAGTAGCATTTAAGTCCCAGCAAAGGGAAAGAAATGAAGAGAGAAAACAAACCTAAACAACATCATACAAACTTGCAAGAAAACAACACTGGCACCCCAGAGAACATCAACCATATACCTGACCATCAGAAAAACTTAAAACATCTTCAGCTCCTCTGCTCCACTGATATTTGTCTGGCTTCTTTAACACAGAACTGGCAAATCATTTTCACATTCTGGAGACAAGGAATGAGGCAGCCAATGTACAGCAGCCACCAAGAAATAGATCCATCACCCAGCTGAGATCTCACCCTCATCCCGAAACTGACTGCAAAAGAAATGAGAACAGCTGCTTCACCTTTTCACCACTTCAGCAGCTCTTGATTCACACTCAGGTTTCAGCTGTGCTTTTAAAGCCTTCTCTAACTAGCTTGCATGCACCTGAAGGTTTCCATGTGCAATGCTTTGAGGGGTTTTGAGGGTTTCTTTCCATTTTTCTCACCTGCTCCCAATTACATCCCTCTTAGAAGTTGGTGTCTAGTCCCTAAGAAATACAGCTGAATGTCTGGGTTGATTTGCTGCCCCTGAGGAAGAGCTTAAATTTACTCTTAGAAACTCACTGTTCCACTGCTAGGTAGGAAGGCCTCATTGCCTCATTTACTTGAAAGCTAAACTCTCTAGTGTTGCTCACTAGCTAACAAAATTAATGTTAGCCACTCCTGTTAACTATATTGACTATCAGGTGCTCCCACTATTGAGTTCAGTATCAAAACAGATATTTGTCACAGATGCAAGGAGCAACCTGTTAGCCTTCAAGTTAATAAGGATATCTCTGTTGCATCTCTATTATCCAAAGTACTCAGTTCCCTTCCCCTTCATCTACTATGCCTTTTAGGTGTTTTTGCAGACAGACTCAGTGATTTGCTAGCTGCATGCAGTTTATGAAAGCAAAGGAGGAACTGAAAAATTGGATATGCTCTGTGCTTTCAATATTCTTTAAAACCCTATTTGCCCTATGACTACTAACTGTAGCAGTCAGTAACTCCTCTAAAAGTATCATAATGAATGTATTGCATTAGCAGTGCCCCTTACCTGATTTTCAATGTACAGGTGTACAAGTTGTGGTCAAAAAATCAGCATAAATAAAACAGCAAATACAACAATATTAGAATAAGGCCATGACCATGTGCCTATGAACTTTTGTAAATACCCACGTGCTGCAGATCCAGCAGGGAATCAGCAGCACCCTTCCTTCTCTACAGCACCACAGAGACGAATATACACAACATGAGAGCAGTGGTTAGAAAGAACTTCTCTGGTGAAGGTGTTTTGTAGGAGCAGTGATGGAACCACTTTAGAACTAATACATTCACTTCAGGTAGTGAAAGGTTCTCTACTACTACATTTGTGGATGGTAATGGTGGCTAGACACAATTTCTTTTCCAGATGCAGAAAATTTACAGATATAATCTGCCAGATTTTGAATGAAAAATGGTTTCTTAGTCCTGTGAGAGAAATGCAGGAATATCTTTAGTGGGAAAGTGTTCTGCATAGATGCATGAGGAACTGCAAAGAGGAAATCTTATTTTTTGAGCACATTTCTGAAGCCCACAGGAGTCTGGGCAGCACCTCTACTGCTACAAACAGCAGAAATACTGATGATGCATTACATCAGTGTTATTAGCCTACTGATACTTTTCCTCCTGATCTGCAATGATTAGGGAATTTCTTGTTAAAGGAGATTGCTGCAAACAAGTATGTGGCAAACATAATTTCAATATAAATTTCAAAGAGCAAGCACAGCTAATATCAAATGCCAGAGATTCACAAACCTTCAGGCTGAATTGAGAGAGTAAATGCACACAACCTGATAATCCAACAAGAGAGCCAAGTGGATTTTTGACAAAAACACAGCTTAACGCCATAAGAACCTCCACATTCCTGAACTAACCTGACTATGGAGAGAGGACTGAAAAGTCAGATTTTGGGCTACTCTAGTCTCCGCTGTGATACCTCAGTAGCATTTTAGAACTTCATAGTTGTAATTTAGAAATAAATATGAGGTTAGCTGTGCATGACTGAACCCACAAGAGAATCCCTTCTAATGTACAACAAAAGGTAAAGTAAATTACATGTTTATTGCAGATGACTTACCTATCAATAAAGCAAGGTTTCAATCATATCCTCTGCTGCCAACAGCTTAGAAAAAAAAGAGAAAAGAATTAAAAATGGCTTGCAAGACTGTGTTTCCTTGATTCTTGGAAAAGCACTGCACACTTATCTAATTTTGCATGAATAAAACACAGTATGTATTTGTGGAAAATAATCTATCATACTTATTCTACCACTCTCATAAATAAAATATTTAACCATATTCTACCACTTAGAATACTGAATGAAATAAAATAAATCGAAGTTGCTTTTCCCTCCCTACCTCCAAAAAAAGTCCAACACATTTTGAATTGACTTTAGAACAAATCAATTACTGGATCAGGGTTTTGAGGGTTTGGTAGGGTTGTGTGTTTTCCTGTGCATCAAATTTATGACTTCTAGTCAACTAGATGCATCTAGTTTATGCATTTCTTTTGACTGTCAATATTTTTGCCATTACATCTAGAAAAGAGAGAGACATATCATCAACCTGGAAACAAAACATATGAGTTGTTTCCAAGTCTATGAACACCTTGTTACCTGAATTATTGGTCTGAGTATAGCAACAAATGGCACTCACTCAATGGAAACTGGAATCATACAGTTTCAGGCAATAAAAAACCCACTAAAATAAAAATTTTTAAAATAATAAAAGAGAAAGTTAACATTTGGATTCTTTTATAGATCACCTATTGATGCATCTCAAGATGTAGTGATGTGAGGTGTTCAGAGGGACCCTGCAATCCTGGCAAATAGGATTCAGCTTTCTCAGTGCTGAAGTGCTGCATGTGACAAAACTCCCCTGGAAAAATGACAAACATTTCAATAACCTCTAATAGTTCTTCATTCTGTCTAAAAAGAAATGCTGCAGCTGAACAAGAATATGAGCTTTGTGCAGAAATTGCCCAATAATGCTCTTTAAATCAGTTAGATGACTGGAATGCTACCTGATGTAGATGCATGAATTTAGTATATTTTAAATATATTTTGCTTTTTGCTATAAGTTTATAATACTGTTCTTTATTTTAAACCACTGAAATTACTATTATTATTCCGTGATAAATATGAGTTCAGCCACAACCCATTTTGATGTCTTACATCATGCCTGCTGTATCAGTGGACTAGAGAAACATTTCAAATTTTGTCCAGTTAAAGCAAGCAGAAATAAATCACCATATCTAACAGCATTGAACATCTTAGATCTAATTAGACCTCTACTTATTTTTCTATTTAAACTTCATCTAACTACTGTGAATAGGAGAAAACTACTTGAGACATGTCATCAGATATATGCCCGATTTGCCCTATAATTTATATCTGGAGACACCTCTGAATAAAGAAATTAAATATTTTAGAACTTTTTTTTTCAGGCCTTCCTTAGAAAGCTTCCAGGAGGCTTTGATCTAACTACCTCACTTTAGGAGAAGAATCACTTAAAATGGAGATTTTTAGAAAGCAAATGCCAATAACTGGTATCATAAAAGAAACAGTAAAGAATCCCTCAACGTTTTCCTTCCTCCTTCTTGAAAAAAAAAAAGACAGCATTACTTACAACACTTACACCTTTAAAATGCATGCTGTGTTTTCATCAACTATATAAGATGACTTCACAAAGTCCCTTTGCTTCCGTTACTGATGCTTCTATTATTCATGCAATTGTAAACACCAAGATATAATGCCAAATTAAGCAAAAATATACTGAGTTTATTTCAGCTTTTAAAGATTATATTGATCTGAAACTCATTCTCTGCCAGACACTTGGAGAAACAAATAATAGGCATGTAAAAAAGAAGCATATATACAGCTGAAAAGATTTCTGGCAACAACACAGTATCTCTGCTATGATGGTTCTAAACGAAAATTTCTGAAGAAGAATTATCTAAATAACGTATTTTAAAATACTCCTAGATTCTCACTTTCTGTAATACACTTTAAATTTATACAGAAAAATGATGGACAAACCTGAAATCAGCATTTTCCATCCCATTTGTTTCACTTCTTTCTACATGTGAACTCTTCTTTACAAGTCTGTTGTTTGCTGTACTGATTTATTGAGTCGCAATTGACAACATTGTCCAGGTTACAGCTGAAGTAACACAAACAGCAATAAATCCATGAGATAGCCAGAAGATAAAACATGTGAGGAAGCAACAATTTGAGACTTCTTCTAGACAACTTGCCTAATAAGAGCAAACATTAAATCCAAGGTAAAGTTTACACATGCAGTGTAATTTTTTTCTTCTGCCCATAAGAATGTCTATTGTCTGTGTGAAAAGTTTATGCCAGATAAGACCAACAGTGGTCTAAGTTATATAAAAAACTTATGTAAGTCACATATATTATTCATATTATGTGATATAAGCCTGAGCAAAGTATCTATCAGACTGCATATACTTCCCCTTGTAAAAGTATAAAAATCTGAATCTGCAATTTTCTTCTAGAAATGAAAAATTTATATTTTCTAAAAATTTCATCTTAATTTTAGAAGTATTTTTAATGACAAGCACAATGGAGCCATCAGTACATATTATTAGAGGTATATCCCTTCTTTGCATTCCCAGGAAACTCTCAAGAATTTAACAGTGCATTGTGAGAAACTTGGCCTAAGAAGATCAGGTAGCTCCAAATAGCTTTATGATTTGTAATTATTTTCCCTGGAAGTCACTGCAGAGGCATATAATGTTCAAATCTTGGCTCACCATTCTGATATATTACCTATCTAGTTTCTCATATATACAGCCAAATGGCAAAAAAACCCCCCAACAAACCCAAAGCAAATGAATTGATTTTTAAACCTACAAGTAGACACAGTCAGAGATTTCAGAGGTTTGCAGTATTACCGACCCTGTAATTTTATTGCTAGTTGACAGAGAATTTCATGTGTCTGTAGGAGGTGCCTCTCTAATGTTAACTTAAATGTTAAAACAACTGAAAAAATAAAACAAATTTAGTTATAGATTGGGTCCAAATTTTTGGTCGATGACAGAAGCAAATGGCAGAATTTGCAGCAGACTGCGAGGAGTCTAAAATAAAAGAAAACTGAATTAACTAAATATATTATCATTGCAGTTGAAAGCTTAAGACTCTTATTTGCTAGTCCTGTTTCTCATTCCTGTCATTTCCAGTAATGTCCGGCAAAAAAATCCCCAAAACCAAATACATTAAAACCTCACCATTTTACTGTTTTTTTCACTTTGTTTTCTGGCTACTCTTTAAATCCATAAAACTCCAGAAACTTTGCCTTTGATCTTTAGCTGTGTTTCGTGAGAAATCCAGGTAAACTGAGGAATTATTTACACTTTCTGCAGCTTTTTGAAAAGTGTTTATTTGCCTACTTTACAGAGAGATGCAAGAGAGAAGCCATTTAGGAAGGTCCACAGCACAGCCTCTGTGTGAAATCTGTTCCCCCTGTATTCCTTAGCATTCATGCTGAATTAGGGACATAAAAGATACATGTTTGCCTGCTTCTGCTGGTACCTATCCATGCCTAACCCTGCTTTGAATCTACTGATAGTGTCTGCTCTGCAACATGCCACAAATTTCACAAGTTTACTGTCCACTGAGAAAAAAATGCTCGTTTTTGTCTAATTTAATCACGTCGTTTAGTAGTTTCAGTGATTGCTCTCTAGTTTTAGTTCTGTGAAATTTGGTGAACAGTTCTGCATTTATCACCTTCCCAATTTTACAAATCTTGATAATATCCTCTCTCAGCTTTCTTTTTCTCGATCCCCCCGAATGCTTTAACAAGCCAGTTCAGAGAGAGTGTTGAACCAGGATATTTTTGTATAAAAATATTTATAACTGCTAGGAATAAAGATTTTCTATTCTAAAAAAGCTGAAGAGATAGTTTTGCTAATACAGTGACATGTAGTGTCCAAAATATTTTAAAAAGAAACTTAGTTTGATTCAAGATTTCCTAACTCAAATCTTCTGAAATTACAGAATGAAAGGAAATGAGCAGTGAATATTAAAAGATTGGTTCTGTTTGCTGTAATTTGATTTTACTTAATTCAGGGCTAGACATGCCTTCTGGCTCACAGAACTGCAGAAACTTCCCAGTCAGGTTTCTATAGTTGAAGCTGGAGTGTTTTTGCAATGCTCCCCACAATCTTTGTTGCAGGATGCAGTATGTGTGCAGGGCTGTTTCATGTTTCATCATCCCTGCAGACTTTTAATTTTGGCTCTAAATTTGATTTCCCCACTGAATTTTCTCTGGTCAATTTTCTTCTATTTGATTTTCTCTTCTTTTCCCCTTTCATTTCAGTTCTCTGCAGTGTCTCCTAACAAATCCTTAAATTGAATTTTCTTTCTATATCCTAGTGCATCTGAAATATATCAGAAAGGGTAGCTAGCATTGTTTAAAAAATTAGCAATGCACCAGAAGTTGATGACAACTCTATGAGTACACATCTATTGTAGGTTATTGAGTTTCATTTGGATGTCTAGCTGATAGGTACACTCTCTTTGGAAGACAAAAAAAGAGACTACAGAGGACTAAAATCCATGACAGCAGATAAGAATTCTCTGAGACATTCAGCTAGAACGCCAAGAGTTTGTACCTGAAGAAAGGAACATGCTGTGCCTTGGTGGAATTCATTCCTATCCCTCCACTCTGTTTGGCTGGGACATATTGTTCTCCTTTTGGTTAGGATATGCATCTGCCACATGAGAGTTGTTAGGGTGCTTATGAGAAATTAATCAAGACTTAGCAGAGAATCCTGACAATGAACAATTGGGAGAAACAAAAAAAGGAATTGAAACAAGCCTAAGGACAGAAAAGAAAATCAAGACAAAAGGGCAAGGAAGGATCAAGAGAAAATCTTCTTTATCCTCTTCCCCTGCTTGCTGCTATGATCAGGCTGCTAGATGAGCAGCAATAAAAGGCTGAAATCAGCTCCCAGGGCTATTTTTTAGCCAAGGACCAAAATAGAGATTATACATATCTGGCAGCTTTCAGCCTCCATTTCTTCAATACAGATACAGAAACACCATATGTTTTGTCCTAAGATTGAACTCAACACTCTTTTTTCATTTTTAATCCAAAACTTAATTAATTGTAAAAGCTCTAATAATCACCCATTAAACCTGTTCCTCCAGGCCTCAACTAGAACTTCTGCATTTTAATTTATCTATTTTTAATTCATAATAAAAAAATTGACTTTATTCTCTAAAAGATTTGCTTGAAACATAAAACATAAGGAGGAATCCTATGGTCCATCATATTCAGGAGCTCTAATTTGATCATTTTTACTATTCCAGTTTCATAATTTATGACTCTCTGATTTATACATTGTGCCTTAATTGCAACATCCACTACCTCTCAACAAGAAAATCTATAAAGCCTTATAGTTTCATATTATGTCCTACACCTCAACAGACTCTTTTAGCTCTGAATAGAATGAATATATACTATCACGAGAAAAGGGAAAATTGTGCTTAGAATGTTCAAGAAATGAAACCATTAGGAACACCAATGCTGAGTATTATCTGTTGCTTGTTATTTTATTTTTTCATTTATTACTGAATGTTTGTGGTTTTTTCCCTAGAATTAGATGCATCATCTCCCCTACACTTATTAAATGTTTGATGTTGGTACTGTTATTTTTCCTTATTTTAATCTATGTGTCAGAGTTCTTGCTGCCCAGTTCTCTTATTTTTACAATTTATTTTTATGGCTTCAATTTACTCTCTGTAGACACCATCTTAAACAAACATCCAATTGGTGGTTTTATGGAGAGACACAGCTTTTCTTTTTCTTACTGACAGGTATTTCATAACAAAGGCAATATAGATTATACCTAAGATACTATATTTATGTGCAACAGTGTAGTTCAAACACTTGATTTCATCCATTCAGTCTCCAATCAAGGTCCTTGGGAAAGCACTAGCACACACAAACCCACAGATGTTTACGAAAACATGTGGGATAGTCAAAAGAATTCTGGGTTAAAATTCCAGCTACTGCTTAGACAGAAAAGACTGTGAATGATTTGTTTCCCTTCACGTGCAAGTATAGTGAGTTCTGAGTGCTTTCAGATTCACATACCTGGGAACAGAAGGCTTGTTTTCATTCTGTTGACAGAAGTAGACTTAGCAGACCAACAGGCAGTCACCAGACCTTCTGCCAATATTATTAAGCTCCAGCTTTAAGGGAACTTTTCTTTGTATGGATTGATAGTTCAGTCTTCATGCCAGCTAACTTCTCGGAAATGCCAAAAATCATGACAATTAATGCCAGCTATGATGATATTTCTGATGCAGGTACTATTCTTTTGGGAGTTGGAGTGAGTGTGTTATAATCACTTAATAAAGAAAAATGAACAGGTGGTGGAAAGTTTTAACCATGCCAATTTGTGTTGGTCTTTAACCAAGAAGTTAATTGTCTTTTAATCCATTACCATCCACTTAAATACTTAGGAAAAAGATTTTGTTGCTGCTTCAAGAGTGAAGAAGTACCAACTAAGAAGATGGAAGATATTTTCCTTATGTCGTAGGAAAAATTTTACCTAAATATCTTCTAGCAGTAAGAATATCAACTAAATATATATATATAAAGTAAAATATTTATTATGAAGCAAATCCTTTATAATGCGCTAGTATTGAGATTTTTGATTTGACTAATTGTATTTAAGTATACTTTATGAAACTTTACACTTTCACTTTATGAAACTTTATGAATGTTCAGCACTTTTGGTTTTTGGAGTGGATTATCCTGTAAGCACATTATTTTGTCCTGAGAACAGAAATTTATGATGCATATTTTGATGGGGCAAGGAGCTGACATTATTTAAAAGCAGCCACATCATAACAAAAGGTAGGTTAAGACAGTGTGAAATTTTAAAAGAAGAATAAGAAATAAGGCTCCTGTTTTATAACTGCAATTTAACCTAAACAATTGTTTTCTAATTTTTAAATCAAAATAGTCATTGTAATATCATTACGGTTTATCTTTTAAAAGAATAGACCAGTTCCAGACTGAAGGTGAGTGAGGGAGATGTCAGAGAAATAACACACCATCATCTTAAACATGCAGAACTACACAAATTACTTTATAAAAATTCCTGATGAGCTACAACACTCACAACACATAGAGAACATTTATACCTGAGTCAACCATGTAAATTAAAGTAATTTGTTTAGCTTTTCCTGCCATCAGGATGAAATCTTATGATGATGAAAAATAATACAAAACTACCACAATAGTAAAGCAAAACAACTAATGTAGGATATTTCATAACCATTAAAAGATGTCTTTAGTCACTTCTGTAGTGGGGTAGTATGTGCTAGAATAGTAATGTAAGATTTCCTACCTGGGATTCAAGATTAGTAATGACAAATTAATTTGTAAATAATCTATATTTCAACGGAGCAATTTGTTAAATGCTGGTTAGAATTCCCTCTCTTCTTATATCCTCCCTTTTTGTTTCTTTTTAATTTCGAAAGACCTTTTTTTTTTTTTTTGCTTCTTTCACCAATCTATTTGGATCTTTTTTGCAAGCTAATGTTATAGCATTGTATAGTTTTTCAAAATAAGAATAAATCTGGGAGTGAAGTGTTTTAGTAGTGACAACACCAACTTCAGAATAACAAGACTTAGAGTACTTATTCCATAACACTCCTCTCACAGGATTCCATAACACTCCTCACTCCTTTAGAATACAAACTTTCTGCTATAAATTGACTACCTGAAAGCTTAAAAATATCATGTAAGTAAAAGTCAGGTTCCCAGCAACTCTACTTATAAGAATATATGAAGCATTTAATCTATAATTTGCATTTGAAGTATTCATTTCCACACCTATTTTTTCTGCCTCTTCTATCTCCTCCTTCTCCTTTTCTTTAGCAAGCTCTTAACAAGGAGTGTATTCACCCTCCTTCTCCTACACTTCTGCTGCAGCCTTTTGTTGTATATGCATACATAACAGGCATTGTAGATTTTGAAATGCTGATTCAATAGAGATGAGCAGAATTGGGTCTCTTTGCTGTTTAAAATGCTTTCCTGATTTCAGCAGACTGGGACATCTCCACACTGCAGAGATGCCCCTGTCTGATGAGGTCTCTCCACTCACCTGTGATGTTCAGGTAACTCAGGTAATGGGAGTAGGCAGGTAATTAAATTTATATCAGAGGGCATATGCACAAAAGGTGAAAGCTTAGTATCTACAGCTTCTTAATTCTGATGTTTCTACTTACCTCTTCCACATCTCAGACAATGTTCTGTTGATGTTAAGGTCTATAATCCTTCTCCATGCCTAAATATGACACTTTGCTTTGTTTAAAATATCATTTTAGAATTGTTATTCAAATTCTTTTTCCTTTCCTCCCTTCTTGCTGTGGATACAAAAGGCAAGTATATGAATACCTTGTCCTGAGAAGTCTGGTGTTTCTAAATCAAACAATAGAATAAAATTTAACTTTAAATTATGTGAGTGCCTGGATATAGTCTTACCCACCCTGTCTCAGTGTCTCTCTGGCCAAATATACATAATTTCTCTTACAAAAGTGAAATTCCCTTTACAGGAACAACAAGAAAGTACTTTTCACCCTTGAGCAGGCTATGCAGCCAGACTATTGAGCTCTCTGTGATTATAGGCTCCCTCAGAAAGAGTTGAATCCCTAGATTTCAAAGTGAATTAAGTCCCACATCCTGCATAAATTCTACCTTGCTACTGTACAGCAAAGATCAGGCAGTTATTTTTTTTCTTCTACTCTCAGGTTTTCAGTTTTTGTAAATCACTGGAACATTTTTCTTAGCAGAAGTCCTTTCAGAAAGGGAAAAAATTGGCAAAACAATAAACACATCTAGGTGCCTTACTTGTTGAATATTTACTCAGTTCTCATTAACTGCATCTTTTTTTCCATGTGGCATGGAAATAAAGATAGAGATAATAAAAGCTATAATTTTAGATTTCAGGTAATGATCTTTTCCATGAATTTTTAGATCTTTTATTATTGTAGAGTCATCAAATCTGAAAAAAAAAATCCACAACAACAACAACACAACAACCAAAACCCTCCAAATTACCACACCTTTCATAAATAAGTTACTTGTACTCAAACAACAAGTGTTGAATAAGTTTCTGCTACATAAGGAGGTAGTTTCAAAGAGTTAAATAATATTAAATATGTATTTAGTCCTGTATAATAATGCCTGAACAGAAGAAGGAAGAAAAATCTCATGGAAATAAGCAGGACAGAGCAGGAGAGTTCTTGTTCTTGGAGCTTTCTCATAATGAGTTAAAAGGTGAGCAGTCTTGCAGCCCTGTAGGTTAGCGAAGTTAATACCCTTTTTTCTTAAACTTTCTTTTTCACATTTCAGGCACATTAAGTCAAATTTTGCCCTCACATGCATCACTGAGCTCAACAGGAGATCTTCTTAGGCTTCCAGGGGCAAAATTTGTCCTATATGACTTTTGGACACTTTTTAATATATGACTTAACTTGTATTTCCTTCACTTTTTTTAAACAGACAATTTATTTTTGAATGCTCAACTTTTTCTATCATTAATCATTCATGGTTTATTGTGTCCCTCTTAATTTACATTCTTATTAATTTTATCAAAAGAACTACAATTAACAGCTTTTATTTAGCAATGAGTGCAAATAAAAGTGCAATAAACTTCAATGTCTTCTAA
Source organism: Acanthisitta chloris (assembly GCF_000695815.1). NCBI lineage: Eukaryota > Metazoa > Chordata > Aves > Passeriformes > Acanthisittidae > Acanthisitta > Acanthisitta chloris. The sequence goes on from NW_008660863.1 coordinate 166,437, forward strand.
ATGATTAAGCTTTTTTAAAGTCTTATTTCCTCCATAGAAGAATATTTTCATATGCAAAATTTAACTTGCTTACAGTTCTTGAATGATGTCTTACATTGCTCTATTGAAAGGACAACTAAATCAAAGTATATAAATATGTCTTTTTGATCATATGAAGCAAGCTCTTTCTGGATGTAAAAGCTTAGAAATTCTTTTCTTTGAAGTGAAAGTAACATTCAAAGACATTTTTAAGGAGGAGATTGTAAAAAATATCAGACTTCATGTTTCTAAACAAACAGTGTTTTCCATTTTCTCTGTAAAATATATATAGCAGAATATGCATTTAGAATACAACTAACATTTCTGTATTTATATGCCTTGACACACACAACTGATACAAGGAGCTTTACTAAAGCAAACAAAATTCACTATCACCTGCCTATGATAAATATACACCATACTAATTTGATCCCATTTTCTCTTTCTAGGTTATGATTTAGTTATGAAGCTGATACATTTACACAAAAAAAAGTGCTCTGATTTGCTTCCTTCAACTCCTTTTTGAAAAGAGCTATTAAATACACATAGTGATTTTATTAATTTTTAAAATCTTTGGTGTTCTTTATTATTTTGTTTAGCTGGTTGTCTCCCTTTTAGTCATATAAGTAATTATAAATCATAGTGGTTTTGTCAGTAAGCATTTCTACCAAAGGTCCAGACAGGGACTGAAGGTTCAGTTTGTAGCACCAAGATACTTTAGGTAGTCTGGATCTCCTTATTTGACCTTTAACAGTAACTCACCAAAAGCAGTTCTCCTGTACTACCTGTCTTCCACAACTTGTTTCTAAAGCTGCAATCTGTGTGGGGAAGAAAAACCCACAATGTGCAATGTTTTTGATGAGGGTGGGAAGTATTAAGATAAGCCATTTATTAAGCTTGGCAGTAGAAAAATAGAATATTTCCACTTGGCAATAGAAAAGTAGAGTATTTCCAAGAACTTATTCAACAGTTCAGAAGTAGCACTTCTTTTGATTATGGTTTTGGTAGGGGTTTTTTTTTGCAAATATTATCAAATACTCTATTAGAAATAAGGCAAATATTGTATTAGACACGTACAGTAACACTGCATTATAGCTCTTAATCCTTCTCAATTAGAAATATATTTACACAGGAGCTCATTGTTAACTTGGTTCTGATCCCATGGAAGTCAGGATAAATCTCACCACTGTTAAACCAACATAATTAATTTGAAAACCCATCCCTAATTAATATATAATTATTTTTAGATGATGATGATGATGATGATATAGCAAGACTCATTACCTGAACATTGACTCTGATGAATCTCCTTTATAATAACCCATTACTTTACAGGGATTGGGAATATTTTTCTCCTCCTTTCTCTTTTCTTCTTTTCCTCCTGTATTCCCTTTCCTTTTTACTTGATTTTTTCCATCTCCTTTCTCTCTTTTTCTCAGCATGCTTAACTATTCCACTGTCAAGTCAGAACACTTGCCAACTGAATGATCTGAATGATCAAACATACTGAAAACCATGTAGTTTTACTCATAGGACTGAATGCCTTCCTGAAACATGCAAATGGTGAAACATATGTTTTAAGATCACATTTTCACAGAAACATCACACTACAGCAAGTATTAATGATATACAATCACTTTGCTTATTACTTTCATAATAATGTTTTATTGAAAGTTACTCATGGAAATTATGGGAGTGACTTTCTACCATTTGAAAATGTTACTTTTGTACATTTTATAAAAGTATAAACCATTTCATTGTTCTTCTGATCAAAGAAAACATGAGCAGTCTGTGAGGTAAGAAGAAATGTATCCCACAGTGCCTAATTCAGGAGGCATCAGATATTCTACCTTTGTAGGCAGAGCACAATGAGAACTAACAGCAGTGAAATAACAGCAAATTCAGAGGATGGTGGGCACATAACTATTAGATACTAAGCCAGACAACTGGCACTGAGTGTCAAACAAATTATTTTTTGCATTACAATAGAAATAGATTACATTTGTATGAAAATCCCATTTGTATAACTACTAAGTAAAGACAGTGAGGATTCCAAATAACTGGGTCAGAATGACAGAACTATTTGAGGATAACTGTTTTTTCATATGAGATAGTTGCCAAAGGGCAAGATGTGATTATTATATTAGTGGGCAAATATTAAACCAATTAAAGTATTATTAGAAATTAGTGATTGGTAACTAAAGAGTTGCACAAAGAAACTCTTTCCAAGAGAAGTTTGAAGTGGAAGGTGACTGGCACATTGACAGCATTAATTGTGTGCCTCCTATGAGTTGAGATTTACAACACTGCTTTGTTCAGCAGATGTTTTAATTACAGCTTGGGGCTCACTGATGGTTTTGTGCAGTCAGGGAGAAAAATCTTCCATGATGTCACAGAATTGCAGGAGTAAGACTGGAACTGATCTGAAGACTGATACAGTCTACCCTCCACTGAAGCGTGGTTAGATAGACTCAGACTACCTCTGACAGATGTTTGTTTTTAAAAGTGTTATTAAAGGCAAGATTCCATAATTTCCCCAGGGAAGTTATTTCCTCCTACTTAATTATCCTTCTTCACAAAAAGGTTTTCCCTGACATGTACCATAAATCGTCTTCCCTACAAATCAAACTTATTTTGTCATACATTAAGTCTTGTGGTGCCAGAAGTAAATATTTGCACATGAGAAGACTCATCTGCCCCTTCTTTCTCTTTTAAAGTACATTCTAAATTCCCTAAATGGCTCAAGTTTTCTGAGCCTGCAGTCAGTTTTGATGTGTGCTAGAGAGGTGCCTGCAATACCTGTAGTGTCCACTTTAGGTACAAAAAGGAAAATATTCTGGCAACAAGTCTCACCAATTCCCAGGTGGACACAAAATCAAACAATTCTAGATGAAAAATGTTCTTTTCCCACTTCTGGGCTCCTTACTTCAAGAAGGACATTGAGGTGCTGGAGTCTGTCAAGAGAAGGGTAAAGGATCTTGAGAGTGAGTCATAGGAGGAGCAACTTAGGAAGTTGGGGATGTTTAGCCTGGAGAAGTGGAGAGTCTGTAGTGATAAGGTCACCCTGGAGCCTGCAGGGATGCAAGCCCCGCCAGCAAACCTGCTCCAGCATAGGCTCAACCCTCCATGGGACTACAGGTCTTGACAAGACCCTGTTTCAGCATGGGCTTCCCACGGGGTCACAGCTTCCTTCTGGCATCCACCTGATCCAGCATGGGGACCTTCATAGGCTGCAGGTAGATATCTGCTCTACTGTGGACCTCCACGAGCTGTAGGAGAAAATGTGCCTCAACATGGTCTGCACCATGGGCTACAGGAGAATCTCTGCTCTAGAACATGCAGCACTTCCTCCTGCTCCTGCTTCACTGACCTTGGTGTCTGCAGACTGGCTTTTCTCACATGTTCTCACTCCTGGCTTCTTTGACTGCAATTTGCTCTTGTACAGTAACTTTTTCCCCTTCTTAAATCTTTACCCCAGAGGCACTATCACTGTTACTGGTGGGCTCAGCCTTGGCCAGAGGAGGGTCCATCCTGGGGCTGTCTGGCATTAGTTCCATTAGACATAGGAGAAACTTCTGGCAGCTTCTTTGAAGGGTGACTGCAGTTTCTTTGAACGCTCAGTCATCTGTAGTCAGTGCAAGATCCCTGGTGTTTTCCTTCTGTTGTCTTAACCCTGACTCTCTATTCTACCTCACGTTTAGGTAAGCAAACTGCCTCACCTCTCAGAGAATTTGCTTTAGTTTTCTACCAGTATTAAAGAATTGGCTTACTGACTGTTACACAGTATATTAATAGGGATTATAACTCAGAAGAATGTTTTAAACCCATTCCCCAGTCACCCCTACTCAGTGACCTGCTGAAAAAGGATTAAACTGTTTCAGCCTATGAGAAGTTTATCATTATGCTCACTTTAGCTGCAATAAAACACCAAGTAGCCTACAAAACCTAGGAATGGGCAAGGCCAAATAGAAAGGAACCCTGAACCAAAAGAGTGCAATCCAATTTCTCAAAATATCACCAACATAGTTCATTTTGGAGTAATAAAAGTGTTCAGCTTTCCCCTTAGTTTAGTTATTCCCTAGAATATTTAGCTATTCCACTGGAATATTCTGTTTTCCAATACAAAAGAGTTTCTCCATATGATCCGAAAATCTGATTCACTGTCATTCCTTCCTCTACTACTTACCATCCCCTTTCCC